>NW_025408272.1:0-76765 GCF_905475395.1 Chrysoperla carnea
GTTCCAGTCATAAACGACCTCTATGTATGCATTTTGACTTACTTGGATCAAAATTTCAATGATTTGGATAGTCATGACTCTCATGTTGAAAAATCGAAAATTTTCAAAAAATGTATTTTCTATCGAAAAATGTCAAATTTGATCATTTTTGGCTTATTTATACTTAGTCCAGCCATAAAGGACCTCTATGTATACATTTTTACTTACTTGGATCAAAATTTCAATGATTTGTATAGTCTTGACTCTCATGTTGAAAAATCGAAAATTTTCAAAAAAAGTTTTTTTATCGAAAAATGTCAAATTTGATCATTTTCGGCTTATTTATACTTATTCCAGTCTAAAAAGACCTCTATGTTTACATTTTGACTTACTTGGATCAAAATTTCAATGATTTGGATAGTCATGACTCTCAAGTTGAAAAATCGAAAATTTTCAAAAAATGTTTTTTCTATCGAAAAATGTCAAATTTGATCATTTTTGGCTTATTTATATTTCTTCCAGTCATAAACGACCTCTATGTATACATTTTGGCTTACTTGGGTCAAAATTTCAATGATTTGTAGTCATGACTCTCATGTTGAAAAATCGAAAATTTTCAAAAAATGTTTTTTCTATCGAAAAATGTCAAATTTGTTCATTTTTGTTTATTTATACTTAGTCCAGTAATAAAGGACCTCTATGTATACATTTTGACTTACTTGTATCAAAATTACAATGATTTGTATAATAATGACTCTCATGTTGAAAAATACAAAATTTTCAAAAAATGTTTTTTCTATCGAAAAATGTCAAATTTGATCATTTTTGGCTTATTTATACTTCTTCCAGTCATAAACGACCTCTTTGTATAAATTTTGACTTACTTGGATCAAAATTTCAATGATTTGGATAGTCATGACTCTCATGTTGAAAAATCGAAAATTTTCAAAAAATGTTTTTTCTATCGAAAAATGTCAAATTTGATCATTTTTGGCTTATTTATACTTATTCCAGGCATAAAAAACCTCTATGTATACATTTTGACTTACTTGGATCAAAATTTCAATGATTTGGATAGTCATGACTCTCATGTTGAAAAATCGAAAATTTTAAAAAAATGTTTTTTCTATCGAAAAATGTCAAATTTGATCATTTTTGGCTTATTTATACTTATTCCAGGCATAAAAAACCTCTATGTATACATTTTGACTTACTTGGATCAAAATTTCAATGATTTGGATAGTCATGACTCTCATGTTGAAAAATCGAAAATTTTCAAAAAATGTTTTTTCTATCGAAAAATGTCAAATTTGATCATTTTTGGCTTATTTATACTTAGTCCAGTCATAAAGGACCTCTTTGTATACATTTTGACTTACTTTTATCAAAATTTCAATGATTTGTATAGTCATGACTCTCATGTTGAAAAATGAAAATTTTCAAATAATGTTTTTTCTATCGAAAAATGTCAAATTTGATCATTTTTGGCTTATTTATACTTATTCCAGGCATAAAAGACCTCTATGTATACATTTTGACTTACTTGGATCAAAATTTCAATGATTTGGATAGTCATGACTCTCATGTTGAAAAGTCGAAAATTTTCAAAAAATGTTTTTTTATCGAAAAATGTCAAATTTGATCATTTTCGGCTTATTTATACTTATTCCAGGCATAAAAAACCTCTATGTATACATTTTGACTTACTTGGATCAAAATTTCAATGATTTTAATAGTCATGACTCTCATGTTGAAAAATCGAAAATTTTCAAAAAATGTTTTTTCTATCGAAAAATGTCAAATTTGATCATTTTTGGCTTATTTATACTTAGTCCAGTCATAAAGGACCTCTTTGTATATATTTTGAATTACTTTTATCAAAAATTCAATGATTTGGATAGTCATGACTCTCATGTTGAAAAATCGAAAATTTAAAAAAAAATGTTATTTCTATCGATAAATGTCAAATTTGATCATTTCTGTCTTATTTATACTTGTTCCAGTCATAAACGACCTCTATGTATACATTTTGGCTTACTTATATCAAAATTTCAATGATTTGTATAGTCATGACTCTCATGTTGAAAAATCGAAAAGTTTCAAAAAATGTTTTTTCTATCGAAAAATGTCAAATTTGATCATTTTTGGCTTATTTATACTTCTTCCAGTCATAAACGACCTCTATGTATACATTTTGGCTTACTTGGATCAAAATTTCAATGATTTGGATAGTCATGACTCTCATGTTTAAAAATACAAAATTTTCAAAAAATGTTTTTTCTATCGAAAAATGTCAAATTTGATCATTTTTGGCTTATTTATACTTCTTCCAGTCATAAACGACCTCTATGTATACATTTTGGCTTACTTGGATCAAAATTTCAATGATTTGTATAGTCATGACTCTCATGTTGAAAAATCGAAAAGTTTCAAAAAATGTTTTTTCTATCGAAAAATGTCAAATTTGATCATTTTTGGCTTATTTATACTTAGTCCAGTCATAAACGACCTCTTTGTATAAATTTTGACTTACTTGGATCAAAATTTCAATGATTTGGATAGTCATGACTCTCATGTTGAAAAATCGAAAATTTTCAAAAAATGTTTTTTCTATCGAAAAATGTCAAATTTGATCATTTTTGGCTTATTTATACTTATTCTAGGCATAAAAAACCTCTATGTATACATTTTGACTTACTTGGATCAAAATTTCAATGATTTGGATAGTCATGACTCTCATGTTGAAAAATCGAAAATTTTAAAAAAATGTTTTTTCTATCGAAAAATGTCAAATTTGATCATTTTTGGCTTATTTATACTTATTCCAGGCATAAAAAACCTCTATGTATACATTTTGACTTACTTGGATCAAAATTTCAATGATTTGGATAGTCATGACTCTCATGTTGAAAAATCGAAAATTTTCAAAAAATGTTTTTTCTATCGAAAAATGTCAAATTTGATCATTTTTGGCTTATTTATACTTAGTCCAGTCATAAAGGACCTCTTTGTATACATTTTGACTTACTTTTATCAAAATTTCAATGATTTGTATAGTCATGACTCTCATGTTGAAAAATGAAAATTTTCAAATAATGTTTTTTCTATCGAAAAATGTCAAATTTGATCATTTTTGGCTTATTTATACTTATTCCAGGCATAAAAGACCTCTATGTATACATTTTGACTTACTTGGATCAAAATTTCAATGATTTGGATAGTCATGACTCTCATGTTGAAAAATCGAAAATTTAAAAAAAATGTTATTTCTATCGATAAATGTCAAATTGATCATTTTTGGATTATTTATACTTGTTCCAGTCATAAACGACCTCTATGTATGCATTTTGACTTACTTGGATCAAAATTTCAATGATTTGGATAGTAATGACTCTCATGTTGAAAAATCGAAAATTTTCAAAAAATGTTTTTTCTATCGAAAAATGTCAAATTTGATCATTTTTGGCTTATTTATACTTAGTCCAGTCATAAACGACCTCTTTGTATAAATTTTGACTTACTTGGATCAAAATTTCAATGATTTGTATCGTCATGACTCTCATGTTTAAAAGTCGAAAATTTTCAAAAAATGTTTTTTTATCGAAAAATGTCAAATTTGATCATTTTCGGCTTATTTATACTTATTCCAGGCATAAAAAAACCTCTATGTATACATTTTGACTTACTTGGATCTAAATTTCAATGATTTTAATAGTCATGACTCTCATGTTGAAAAATCGAAAATTTTCAAAAAATGTTTTTTCTATCGAAAAATGTCAAATTTGATCATTTTTGGCTTATTTATACTTAGTCCAGTCATAAAGGACCTCTTTGTATATATTTTGAATTACTTTTATCAAAAATTCAATGATTTGGATAGTCATGACTCTCATGTTGAAAAATCGAAAATTTAAAAAAAAATGTTATTTCTATCGATAAATGTCAAATATGATCATTTTTGGCTTATTTATACTTGTTCCAGTCATAAACGACCTCTATGTATGCATTTTGACTTACTTGGATCAAAATTTCAATGATTTGGATAGTCATGACTCTCATGTTGAAAAATCGAAAATTTTCAAAAAATGTATTTTCTATCGAAAAATGTCAAATTTGATCATTTTTGGCTTATTTATACTTAGTCCAGCCATAAAGGACCTCTATGTATACATTTTTACTTACTTGGATCAAAATTTCAATGATTTGTATAGTCTTGACTCTCATGTTGAAAAATCGAAAATTTTCAAAAAATGTTTTTTTCTACCGAAAAATGTCAAATTTGATCATTTTTGGCTTATTTATACTTAGTCCAGTCTTAAAAGACCTCTATGTTTACATTTTGACTTACTTGGATCAAAATTTCAATGATTTGGATAGTCATGACTCTCAAGTTGAAAAATCGAAAATTTTCAAAAAATGTTTTTTCTATCGAAAATTGTCAAATTTGATCATTTTTGGCTTATTTATATTTCTTCCAGTCATAAACGACCTCTATGTATACATTTTGGCTTACTTGGGTCAAAATTTCAATGATTTGTAGTCATGACTCTCATGTTGAAAAATCGAAAATTTTCAAAAAATGTTTTTTCTATCGAAAAATGTCAAATTTGTTCATTTTTGTTTATTTATACTTAGTCCAGTAATAAAGGACCTCTATGTATACATTTTGACTTACTTGTATCAAAATTACAATGATTTGTATAATAATGACTCTCATGTTGAAAAATCGAAAATTTTCAAATATGTTTTTTCTATCGAAAAATGTCAAATTTGATAATTTTTGGCTTATTTATACTTAGTTCAGTGATAAAGGACGTCTATGTATACATTTTGACTTACTTGGATCAAAATTTCAATGATTTGTATAGTCATGACTCTCATGTTGAAAAATCGAAAATTTTAAAAAAATGTTTTTTCTATCGAAAAATGTCAAATTTGATCATTTATGGCTTATTTATACTTATTCCAGGCATAAAATACCTCTATGTTTACATTTTGACTTACTTGGATCAAAATTTCAATGATTTGGATAGTCATGACTCTCAAGTTGAAAAATCGAAAATTTTCAAAAAATGTTATTTCTATCGAAAAATGTCAAATTTGTTCATTTTTGGCTTATTTATACTTAGTCCAGTCATAAACGACCTCTATGTATACATTTTGACTTACTTGGATCAAAATTTCAATGATTTGGATAGTCATGACTCTCATGTTTAAAAATACAAAATTTTCAAAAAATGTTTTTTCTATCGAAAAATGTCAAATTTGATCATTTTTGGCTTATTTATACTTCTTCCAGTCATAAACGACCTCTATGTATACATTTTGGCTTACTTGGATGAAAATTTCAATGATTTGTATAGTCATGACTCTCATGTGTAAAAATCGAAAATTTTCAAAAAATGTTTTTTCTATCGAAAAATGTCAAATTTGATCATTTTTGGCTTATTTATACTTAGTCCAGTCATAAACGACCTCTTTGTATAAATTTTGACTTACTTGGATCAAAATTTCAATGATTTGGATAGTCATGACTCTCATGTTGAAAAATCGAAAGTTTTCAAAAAATGTTTTTTCCACCGAAAAATGTCAAATTTGATCATTTTTGGCTTATTTATACTTATTAAAGTCAAAAACGACCTCCATGTATACATTTTGACTTACTTGGATCAAAATTTCAATGATTTGTATAGTCATGACTCTCATGTTGAAAAATCGAAAATTTTAAAAAAATGTTTTTTCTATCGATAAATGTCAAATTTGATCATTTTTGGCATATTTATACTTGTTCCAGTCATAAACGACGTCTATGTATACATTTTGACTTACTTGGATTAAAATTTCAATGATTTGGATAGTCATGACTCTCATGTTTAAAAATACAAAATTTTCAAAAAATGTTTTTTCTATCGAAAAATGTCAAATTTAATCATTTTTGGCTTATTTATACTTCTTCCAGTCATAAACGACCTCTATGTATACATTTTGGCTTACTTGGATCAAAATTTCAATGATTTGGATAGTCATGACTCTCATGTTGAAAAATCGAAAGTTTTCAAAAAATGTTTTTTCCATCGAAAAATGTCAAATTTGATCATTTTTGGCTTATTTATACTTGTTCCAGTCATAAACGACCTCTCCGTATGCATTTTGACTTACTTGGATCAAAATTTCAATGATTTGGATAGTCATGATTCTCATGTTGAAAAATCGAAAATTTTCAAAAAATGTATTTTCTATCGAAAAATGTCAAATTTGATCATTTTTGGCTTATTTATACTTAGTCCAGCCATAAAGGACCTCTATGTATACATTTTTACTTACTTGGATCAAAATTTCAATGATTTGTATAGTCTTGACTCTCATGTTGAAAAATCGAAAATTTTCAAAAAAAGTTTTTTTATCGAAAAATGTCAAATTTGATCATTTTCGGCTTATTTATACTTATTCCAGGCATAAAAAACCTCTATGTATACATTTTGACTTACTTGGATCAAAATTTCAATGATTTTAATAGTCATGACTCTCATGTTGAAAAATCGAAAATTTTCAAAAAATGTTTTTTCTATCGAAAAATGTCAAATTTGATCATTTTTGGCTTATTTATACTTATTCCAGGCATAAAAGACCTCTATGTATACATTTTGACTTACTTGGATCAAAATTTCAATGATTTTAATAGTCATGACTCTCATGTTGAAAAATCGAAAATTTTCAAAAAATGTTTTTTCTATCGAAAAATGTCAAATTTGATCATTTTTGGCTTATTTATACTTAGTCCAGTCATAAAGGACCTCTATGTATACATTTTGACTTACTTTTATCAAAATTTCAATGATTTGTATAGTCATGACTCTCATGATGAAAAATCTAAAATTTTCAAAAAATGTTTTATTATCGAAAAATGTCAAATTTGATCATTTTTGGCTTATTTATTCTAAGTCCAGTCATAAAGGACCTCTTTGTATACATTTTGACTTACTTGGATCAAAATTTCAATAAGTTGTATAGTCATGACTCACATGTTGAAAAATCGAAAATGTTAAAAAAATGTTTTTTCTATCGAAAAATGTCAAATTTGATCATTTTTGGCTTATTTATACTTATTCCAGCCATAAAGAACCTCTATGTATACATTTTGAATTACTGGGATCAAAATTTCAATGATTTGGATAGTCATGACTCTCATGTTGAAAAATCGAAAGTTTTCAAAAAATGTTTTTTCCATCGAAAAATGTCAAATTTGATCATTTTTGGCTTATTTATACTTATTCCAGTCATAAACGATCTCTATGTATACATTTTGACTTACTTGCATCAAAATTTCAATGATTTGTATAGTCATGACTCTCATGTTGAAAAATCGAAAATTTTAAAAAAATGTTTTTTCTATCGATAAATGTCAAATTTGATCATTTTTGGCTTATTTATACTTGTTCCAGTCATAAACGACGTCTATGTATACATTTTGACTTACTTGGATTAAAATTTCAATGATTTGGATAGTCATGACTCTCATGTTTAAAAATACAAAATTTTCAAAAAATGTTTTTTCTATCGAAAAATGTCAAATTTGATCATTTTTGGCTTATTTATACTTATTCCAGGCATAAAAGACCTCTATGTATACATTTTGACTTTCTTGGATCAAAATTTTAATGATTTGGATAGTCATGACTCTCATGTTTAAAAATCGAAAATTTTCAAAAAATGTTTTTTCTATCGAAAAATGTCAAATTTGATCATTTTTGGCTTATTTATACTTCTTCCAGTCATAAACGACTTCTATGTATACATTTTGGCTTACTTGGATCAAAATTTCAATGATTTGTAGTCATGACTCTCATGTTGAAAAATCGAAAATTTTCAAAAAATGTTTTTTCTATCGAAAAATGTCAAATTTGATCATTTTTGGCTTATTTATACTTAGTTCAGTCATAAAGGACGTCTATGTATACATTTTGACTTACTTGGATCAAAATTTCAATGATTTGTATAGTCATGACTCTCATGTTGAAAAATCGAAAATTTTCAAAAAATGTTTTTTCTATCGAAAAATGTCAAATTTGATCATTTATGGCTTATTTATACTTATTCCAGGCATAAAATACCTCTATGTTTACATTTTGACTTACTTGGATCAAAATTTCAATGATTTGGATAGTCATGACTCTCAAGTTGAAAAATCGAAAATTTTCAAAAAATGTTATTTCTATCGAAAAATGTCAAATTTGTTCATTTTTGGCTTATTTATACTTAGTCCAGTCATAAACGACCTCTATGTATACATTTTGACTTACTTGGATCAAAATTTCAATGATTTGGATAGTCATGACTCTCATGTTTAAAAACACAAAATTTTCAAAAAATGTTTTTTCTATCGAAAAATGTCAAATTTGATCATTTTTGGCTTATTTATACTTAGTCCAGCCATAAAGGACCTCTATGTATACATTTTTACTTACTTGGATCAAAATTTCAATGATTTGTATAGTCTTGACTCTCATGTTGAAAAATCGAAAATTTTCAAAAAAAGTTTTTTTATCGAAAAATGTCAAATTTGATCATTTTCGGCTTATTTATACTTATTCCAGGCATAAAAAACCTCTATGTATACATTTTGACTTACTTGGATCAAAATTTCAATGATTTTAATAGTCATGACTCTCATGTTGAAAAATCGAAAATTTTCAAAAAATGTTTTTTCTATTGAAAAATGTCAAATTTGATCATTTTTGGCTTATTTATACTTATTCCAGGCATAAAAGACCTCTATGTATACATTTTGACTTACTTGGATCAAAATTTCAATGATTTTAATAGTCATGACTCTCATGTTGAAAAATCGAAAATTTTCAAAAAATGTTTTTTCTATCGAAAAATGTCAAATTTGATCATTTTTGGCTTATTTATACTTAGTCCAGTCATAAAGGACCTCTATGTATACATTTTGACTTACTTTTATCAAAATTTCAATGATTTGTATAGTCATGACTCTCATGATGAAAAATCGAAAATTTTCAAAAAATGTTTTATTATCGAAAAATGTCAAATTTGATCATTTTTGGCTTATTTATTCTAAGTCCAGTCATAAAGGACCTCTTTGTATACATTTTGACTTACTTGGATCAAAATTTCAATAAGTTGTATAGTCATGACTCACATGTTGAAAAATCGAAAATGTTAAAAAAATGTTTTTTCTATCGAAAAATGTCAAATTTGATCATTTTTGGCTTATTTATACTTATTCCAGCCATAAAGAACCTCTATGTATACATTTTGAATTACTGGGATCAAAATTTCAATGATTTGGATAGTCATGACTCTCATGTTGAAAAATCGAAAGTTTTCAAAAAATGTTTTTTCCATCGAAAAATGTCAAATTTGATCATTTTTGGCTTATTTATACTTATTCCAGTCATAAACGATCTCTATGTATACATTTTGACTTACTTGCATCAAAATTTCAATGATTTGTATAGTCATGACTCTCATGTTGAAAAATCGAAAATTTTAAAAAAATGTTTTTTCTATCGATAAATGTCAAATTTGATCATTTTTGGCTTATTTATACTTGTTCCAGTCATAAACGACGTCTATGTATACATTTTGACTTACTTGGATTAAAATTTCAATGATTTGGATAGTCATGACTCTCATGTTTAAAAATCGAAAATTTTCAAAAAATGTTTTTTCTATCGAAAAATGTCAAATTTGATCATTTTTGGCTTATTTATACTTCTTCCAGTCATAAACGACTTCTATGTATACATTTTGGCTTACTTGGATCAAAATTTCAATGATTTGTAGTCATGACTCTCATGTTGAAAAATCGAAAATTTTCAAAAAATGTTTTTTCTATCGAAAAATGTCAAATTTGATCATTTTTGGCTTATTTATACTTAGTTCAGTCATAAAGGACGTCTATGTATACATTTTGACTTACTTGGATCAAAATTTCAATGATTTGTATAGTCATGACTCTCATGTTGAAAAATCGAAAATTTTCAAAAAATGTTTTTTCTATCGAAAAATGTCAAATTTGATCATTTATGGCTTATTTATACTTATTCCAGGCATAAAATACCTCTATGTTTACATTTTGACTTACTTGGATCAAAATTTCAATGATTTGGATAGTCATGACTCTCAAGTTGAAAAATCGAAAATTTTCAAAAAATGTTATTTCTATCGAAAAATGTCAAATTTGTTCATTTTTGGCTTATTTATACTTAGTCCAGTCATAAACGACCTCTATGTATACATTTTGACTTACTTGGATCAAAATTTCAATGATTTGGATAGTCATGACTCTCATGTTTAAAAACACAAAATTTTCAAAAAATGTTTTTTCTATCGAAAAATGTCAAATTTGATCATTTTTGGCTTATTTATACTTCTTCCAGTCATAAACGACCTCTATGTATACATTTTGGCTTACTTGGATGAAAATTTCAATGATTTGTATAGTCATGACTCTCATGTGTAAAAATCGAAAATTTTCAAAAAATGTTTTTTCTATCGAAAAATGTCAAATTTGATCATTTTTGGCTTATTTATACTTAGTCCAGTCATAAACGACCTCTTTGTATAAATTTTGACTTACTTGGATCAAAATTTCAATGATTTGGATAGTCATGACTCTCATGTTGAAAAATCGAAAGTTTTCAAAAAATGTTTTTTCCACCGAAAAATGTCAAATTTGATCATTTTTGGCTTATTTATTCTTATTAAAGTCAAAAACGACCTCCATGTATACATTTTGACTTACTTGGATCAAAATTTCAATGATTTGTATAGTCATGACTCTCATGTTGAAAAATCGAAAATTTTAAAAAAATGTTTTTTCTATCGATAAATGTCAAATTTGATCATTTTTGGCATATTTATAGTTGTTCCAGTCATAAACGACGTCTATGTATACATTTTGACTTACTTGGATTAAAATTTCAATGATTTGGATAGTCATGACTCTCATGTTTAAAAATACAAAATTTTCAAAAAATGTTTTTTCTATCGAAAAATGTCAAATTTAATCATTTTTGGCTTATTTATACTTCTTCCAGTCATAAACGACCTCTATGTATACATTTTGGCTTACTTGGATCAAAATTTCAATGATTTTAATAGTCATGACTCTCATGTTGAAAAATCGAAAATTTTCAAAAAATGTTTTTTCTATCGAAAAATGTCAAATTTGATCATTTTTGGCTTATTTATACTTAGTCCAGTCATAAAGGACCTCTTTGTATATATTTTGAATTACTTTTATCAAAAATTCAATGATTTGGATAGTCATGACTCTCATGTTGAAAAATCGAAAATTTAAAAAAAAATGTTATTTCTATCGATAAATGTCAAATTTGATCATTTTTGGCTTATTTATACTTGTTCCAGTCATAAACGACCTCTATGTATGCATTTTGACTTACTTGGATCAAAATTTCAATGATTTGGATAGTCATGACTCTCATGTTGAAAAATCGAAAATTTTCAAAAAATGTATTTTCTATCGAAAAATGTCAAATTTGATCATTTTTGGCTTATTTATACTTAGTCCAGCCATAAAGGACCTCTATGTATACATTTTTACTTACTTGGATCAAAATTTCAATGATTTGTATAGTCTTGACTCTCATGTTGAAAAATCGAAAATTTTCAAATAATGTTTTTTCTATCGAAAAATGTCAAATTTGATCATTTTTGGCTTATTTATACTTATTCCAGGCATAAAAGACCTCTATGTATACATTTTGACTTACTTGGATCAAAATTTCAATGATTTGGATAGTCATGACTCTCATGTTGAAAAATCGAAAATTTTCAAGAAATGTTTTTTCTATCGAAAAATGTCAAATTTGATCATTTTTGGCTTATTTATACTTAGTCCAGTCATAAAGGACCTCTATGTATACATTTTGACTTACTTTTATCAAAATTTCAATGATTTGTATAGTCATGACTCTCATGATGAAAAATCGAAAATTTTCAAAAAATGTTTTATTATCGAAAAATGTCAAATTTGATCATTTTTGGCTTATTTATTCTAAGTCCAGTCATAAAGGACCTCTTTGTATACATTTTGACTTACTTGGATCAAAATTTCAATAAGTTGTATAGTCATGACTCACATGTTGAAAAATCGAAAATGTTAAAAAAATGTTTTTTCTATCGAAAAATGTCAAATTTGATCATTTTTGGCTTATTTATACTTATTCCAGCCATAAAGAACCTCTATGTATACATTTTGAATTACTGGGATCAAAATTTCAATGATTTGGATAGTCATGACTCTCATGTTGAAAAATCGAAAGTTTTCAAAAAATGTTTTTTCCATCGAAAAATGTCAAATTTGATCATTTTTGGCTTATTTATACTTATTCCAGTCATAAACGATCTCTATGTATACATTTTGACTTACTTGGATCAAAATTTCAATGATTTGTATAGTCATGACTCTCATGTTGAAAAATCGAAAATTTTAAAAAAATGTTTTTTCTATCAATAAATGTCAAATTTGATCATTTTTGGCTTATTTATACTTGTTCCAGTCATAAACGACGTCTATGTATACATTTTGACTTACTTGGATTAAAATTTCAATGATTTGGATAGTCATGACTCTCATGTTTAAAAATAAAAAATTTTCAAAAAATGTTTTTTCTATCGAAAAATGTCAAATTTGATCATTTTTGGCTTATTTATACTTATTCCAGGCATAAAAGACCTCTATGTATACATTTTGACTTTCTTGGATCAAAATTTTAATGATTTGGATAGTCATGACTCTCATGTTTAAAAATCGAAAATTTTCATAAAATGTTTTTTCTATCGAAAAATGTCAAATTTGATCATTTTTGGCTTATTTATACTTCTTCCAGTCATAAACGACTTCTATGTATACATTTTGGCTTACTTGGATCAAAATTTCAATGATTTGTAGTCATGACTCTCATGTTGAAAAATCGAAAATTTTCAAAAAATGTTTTTTCTATCGAAAAATGTCAAATTTGATCATTTTTGGCTTCTTTATACTTAGTCCAGTCATAAAGGACCTCTATGTATACATTTTGACTTACTTGGATCAAAATTTCAATGATTTGGATAGTCATGACTCTCATGTTGAAAAATCGAAAATTTTCAAAAAATGTTTTTTCCATTGAAAAATGTCAAATTTGATCATTTTTGGCTCGTTTATACTTAGTCCAGTCATAAAGGACCTCTATGTATACATTTTGACTTACTTTTATCAAAATTTCAATGATTTGGATAGTCATGACTCTCATGTTGAAAAATCGAAAATTTTCAAAAAATGTTTTTTCCATTGAAAAATGTCAAATTTGATCATTTTTGGCTTATTTATACTTAGTCCAGTCATATAGGACCTCTATGTATACATTTTGACTTACTTGGATAAAAATTTCAATGATTTGTAAAGTCATGACTCTCATGTTGAACAATCGAAAATTTTCAAAAAATGTTTTTTCTATCGAAAAATGTCAAATTTGATCATTTTTGGCTTATTTATACTTAGTTCAGTCATAAAGGACCTCTATGTATACATTTTGACTTACTTGGATCAAAATTTCAATGATTTGTATAGTCATGACTCACATGTTGAAAAATCGAAAATTTTAAAAAATTGTTTTTTTCTATCGAAAAATGTCAAATTTGATCATTTTCGGCTTATTTATACTTATTCCAGCCATAAAGAACCTCTATGTATACATTTTGACTTACTGGGATCAAAATTTCAATGATTTAGATAGTCATGACTCTCATGATGAAAAATCGAAAATTTTCAAAAAATGTTTTTTCTATCGAAAAAAGTCAAATTTGATCATTTTTGGCTTATTTATACTTAGTCCAGTCATAAAGGACCTCTACATTTTGACTTTCTTGGATCAAAATTTCAATGATTTGTATAGTCATGACTCTCATTTTGAAGAATCGAAAATTTTCAAAAAATGCTTTTTCTATCGAAAAATGTCAAATTTGATCATTTTTGGCTTATTTATACTTAGTCCAGTCAAAAAGGACCTCTATGTATACATTTTGACTTACTTGGATCAAAATTTCAATGATTTGTATAGTCATGACTCTCATGTTGAAAAATCGAAAATTTTAAAAAAATGTTTTTTTCTATCGATAAATGTCAAATTTGATCATTTTTGGCTTATTTATACTTGTTCCAGTCATAAACGACCTCTATGTATACATTTTGACTTAATTGGATCAAAATTTCGATGATTTGGATAGTCATGACTCTCATGTTGAAAAATCGAAAATTTTCAAAAAATGTTTTTTCTGTTGAAAAATGTCAAATTTGATCATTTTTGGCTTGTTTATACTTAGTCCAGTCATAAAGGACCTCTATGTTTACGTTTTGACTTACTTTTATCAAAATTTCAATGATTTGTATAGTCATGACTCTCATGTTGAAAAATCGAAAATTTTCAAAAAATGTTTTTTCTATCGAAAAATGTCAAATTTGATCATTTTTGGCTTATTTATACTTAGTCCAGTCATAAAGGACCTCTATGTATACATTTTGACTTACTTGGATCAAAATTTCAATGATTTGTATAGTAATGACTCTCATGTTGAAAAATCGAAAATTTTGAAAAAATGTTTTTTCTATCGAAAAATGTCAAATTTGATCATTTTTGGCTTATTTATACTTAGTCTAACCATAAAGAACCTCTATGTATACATTTTGACTTACTGGGATCAAAATTTCAATGATTTGGATAGTCATGACTCTCATGATGAAAAATCGAAAATTTTCAAAAAATGTTTTTTCTATCGAAAAATGTCAAATTTGATCATTTTTGTCTTATTTATACTTGATTCCAGTCACAAAAGACCTCTTTGTATACATTTTGACTTACTTGGATCAAAATTCCAATGATTTGGATAGTCATGACTCTCATGTTGAAAAATCGAAAATTTTCAAAAAATGTTTTTTCTATCGAAAAATGTCAAATTTGATCATTTTTGGCTTATTTATACTTAAACCAGTCATAAACGACCTAAATGTACATATTTTGACTTACTTGGATCAAAATTTCAATGATTTGTAAAGTCATGACTCTCATGTTGAAAAATCGAAAATTTTCAAAAAATGTTTTTTCTATCGAAAAATGTCAAATTTGATCATTTTTAGCTTATTTATACTTAGTCCAGTCATAAAGGACCTCTATGTATACATTTTGACTCACTTGGATCAAAATTTCAATGATTTGTAGTCATGACTCTCTTGTTAAAAAATCGAAAATTTTCAAAAAATGTTTTTTCTATCGAAAAATGTCAAATTTGATCATTTTTGGCTTATTTATATTTAGTCCAGTCATAAAGGACCTCTATGTTTACATTTTGACTAACTTGGATAAAAATTTTAATGATTTGTACTCATGACTCTCATGTTGAAAAATCGAAAATTTTCAAAAAATGTTTTTTTCTATCGAAAAATGTCAAATTTGATCATTTTCGGCTTATTTATACTTATTCCAGCCATAAAGAACCTCTATGTATACATTTTGACTTACTGGGATCAAAATTTCAATGATTTGGATAGTCATGACTCTCATGATGAAAAATCGAAAATTTTCAAAAAATGTTTTTTCTATCACAAAATGTCAAATTTAATCATTTTTGGCTTATTTATACTTCTTCCAGTCATAAACGACCTCTATGTATACATTTTGGCTTACTTGGATCAAAATTTCAATGATTTGTATAGTCATGACTCTCATGTTGAAAAATCGAAAAGTTTCAAAAAATGTTTTTTCTATCGAAAAATGTCAAATTTGATCATTTTCGGCTTATTTATACTTATTCCAGCCATAAAGAACCTCTATGTATACATTTTGACTTACTGGGATCAAAATTTCAATGATTTAGATAGTCATGACTCTCATGATGAAAAATCGAAAATTTTCAAAAAATGTATTTTCTATCGAAAAAAGTCAAATTTGATCATTTTTGGCTTATTTATACTTAGTCCAGTCATAAAGGACCTCTACATTTTGACTTTCTTGGATCAAAATTTCAATGATTTGTATAGTCATGACTCTCATTTTGAAGAATCGAAAATTTTCAAAAAATGCTTTTTCTATCGAAAAATGTCAAATTTGATCATTTTTGGCTTATTTATACTTAGTCCAGTCAAAAAGGACCTCTATGTATACATTTTGACTTACTTGGATCAAAATTTCAATGATTTGTATAGTCATGACTCTCATGTTGAAAAATCGAAAATTTTAAAAAAATGTTTTTTCTAACGATAAATGTCAAATTTGATCATTTTTGGCTTATTTATACTTGTTCCAGTCATAAACGACCTCTATGTATACATTTTGACTTAATTGGATCAAAATTTCGATGATTTGGATAGTCATGACTCTCATGTTGAAAAATCGAAAATTTTCAAAAAATGTTTTTTCTGTTGAAAAATGTCAAATTTGATCATTTTTGGCTTGTTTATACTTAGTCCAGTCATAAAGGACCTCTATGTTTACGTTTTGACTTACTTTTATCAAAATTTCAATGATTTGTATAGTCATGACTCTCATGTTGAAAAATCGAAAATTTTCAAAAAATGTTTTTTCTATCGAAAAATGTCAAATTTGATCATTTTTGGCTTATTTATACTTAGTCCAGTCATAAAGGACCTCTATGTATAAATTTTGACTTACTTGGATCAAAATTTCAATGATTTGTATAGTAATGACTCTCATGTTGAAAAATCGAAAATTTTCAAAAAATGTTTTTTCTATCGAAAAATGTCAAATTTGATCATTTTTGGCTTATTTATACTTAGTCTAACCATAAAGAACCTCTATGTATACATTTTGACTTACTGGGATCAAAATTTCAATGATTTGGATAGTCATGACTCTCATGATGAAAAATCGAAAATTTTCAAAAAATGTTTTTTCTATCGAAAAATGTCAAATTTGATCATTTTTGTCTTATTTATACTTGATTCCAGTCACAAAAGACCTCTATGTATACATTTTGACTTACTTGGATCAAAATTCCAATGATTCGGATAGTCATGACTCTCATGTTGAAAAATCGAAAATTTTCAAAAAATGTTTTTTCTATCGAAAAATGTCAAATTTGATCATTTTTGGCTTATTTATACTTAAACCAGTCATAAACGACCTAAATGTACATATTTTGACTTACTTGGATCAAAATTTCAATGATTTGTAAAGTCATGACTCTCATGTTGAAAAATCGAAAATTTTCAAAAAATGTTTTTTCTATCGAAAAATGTCAAATTTGATCATTTTTAGCTTATTTATACTTAGTCCAGTCATAAAGGACCTCTATGTATACATTTTGACACACTTGGATCAAAATTTCAATGATTTGTAGTCATGACTCTCTTGTTAAAAAATCGAAAATTTTCAAAAAATGTTTTTTCTATCGAAAAATGTCAAATTTGATCATTTTTGGCTTATTTATATTTAGTCCAGTCATAAAGGACCTCTATGTTTACATTTTGACTAACTTGGATAAAAATTTTAATGATTTGTACTCATGACTCTCATGTTGAAAAATCGAAAATTTTCAAAAAATGTTTTTTCTATCGAAAAATGTCAAATTTGATCATTTTCGGCTTATTTATACTTATTCCAGCCATAAAGAACATCTATGTATACATTTTGACTTACTGGGATCAAAATTTCAATGATTTGGATAGTCATGACTCTCATGATGAAAAATCGAAAATTTTCAAAAAATGTTTTTTCTATCACAAAATGTCAAATTTAATCATTTTTGGCTTATTTATACTTCTTCCAGTCATAAACGACCTCTATGTAAACATTTTGGCTTACTTGGATCAAAATTTCAATGATTTGTATAGTCATGACTCTCATGTTGAAAAATCGAAAAGTTTCAAAAAATGTTTTTTCTATCGAAAAATGTCAAATTTGATCATTTTTGGCTTTTTTATACTTAGTCCAGTCATAAAGGACCTCTATGTATACATTTTGACTTACTTGGATAAAAACTTCAATGATTTGTAAAGTCATGACTCTCATGTTGAATAATCGAAAATTTTCAAAAAATGTTTTTTCTATCAAAAAATGTCAAATTTGATCATTTTTGGCTTATTTATACTTAGTCCAGTCATAAAGGACCTCTATGTATACATTTTGACTTACTTGGATCAAAATTTCAATGATTTGTATAGTAATGACTCTCATGTTGAAAAATCGAAAATTTTCAAAAAATGTTTTTTCTATCGAAAAATGTCAAATTTGATCATTTTTGGCTTATTTATACTTAGTCCAACCATAAAGAACCTCTATGTATACATTTTGTTTTACTGGGATCAAAATTTCAATGATTTGGATAGTCATGACTCTCATGATGAAAAATCGAAAATTTTCAAAAAATGTTTTTTCTATCGAAAAATGTCAAATTTGATCATTTTTATCTTATTTATACTTGATTCCAGTCACAAAAACCTCTATGTATACATTTTGACTTACTTGGATCGAAATTTCAATGATTTGGATAGTCATGACTCTCATGTTGAAAAATCGAAAATTTTCAAAAAATGTTTTTTCTATCGAAAAATGTCAAATTTGATCATTTTTGGCTTATTTATACTTAGTTCAGTCATAAAGGACCTCTATGTATACATTTTGACTTACTTGGATCAAAATTTCAATGATTTGTATAGTCATGACTCACATGTTGAAAAATCGAAAATTTTAAAAAAATGTTTTTTCTATCGAAAAATGTCAAATTTGATCATTTTCGGCTTATTTATACTTATTCCAGCCATAAAGAACCTCTATGTATACATTTTGGCTTACTTGGATCAAAATTTCAATGATTTGTAGTCATGACTCTCATGTTGAAAAATCGAAAATTTTCAAAAAATGTTTTTTCTATCGAAAAAAGTCAAATTTGATCATTTTTGGCTTATTTATACTTAGTCCAGTCATAAAGGACCTCTACATTTTGACTTTTTTGGATCAAAATTTCAATGATTTGTATAGTCATGACTCTCATTTTGAAGAATCGAAAATTTTCAAAAAATGCTTTTTCTATCGAAAAATGTCAAATTTGATCATTTTTGGCTTATTTATACTTAGTCCAGTCATAAAGGACCTCTATGTATACATTTTGACTTACTTGGATCAAAATTTCAATGATTTGTATAGTCATGACTCTCATGTTGAAAAATCGAAAATTTAAAAAAAATGTTTTTGCTATCGATAAATGTCAAATTTGATCATTTTTGGCTTATTTATACTTGTTCCAGTCATAAACGACCTCTATGTATACATTTTGACTTAATTGGATCAAAATTTCGATGATTTGGATAGTGATGACTCTCATGTTGAAAAATCGAAAATTTTCAAAAAATGTTTTTTTCTGTTGAAAAATGTCAAATTTGATCATTTTTGGCTTGTTTATACTTAGTCCAGTCATAAAGGACCTCTATGTTTACGTTTTGACTTACTTTTATCAAAATTTCAATGATTTGTATAGTCATGACTCTCATGTTGAAAAATCGAAAATTTTCAAAAAATGTTTTTTTCTATCGAAAAATGTCAAATTTGATCATTTTTGGCTTATTTATACTTAGTCCAGTCATAAAGGACCTCTATGTATACATTTTGACTTACTTGGATCAAAATTTCAATGATTTGTATAGTAATGACTCTCATGTTGAAAAATCGAAAATTTTCAAAAAATGTTTTTTCTATCGAAAAATGTCAAATTTGATCATTTTTGGCTTATTTATACTTAGTCTAACCATAAAGAACCTCTATGTATACATTTTGACTTACTGGGATCAAAATTTCAATGATTTGGATAGTCATGACTCTCATGATGAAAAATCGAAAATTTTCAAAAAATGTTTTTTCTATCGAAAAATGTCAAATTTGATCATTTTTGTCTTATTTATACTTGATTCCAGTCACAAAAGACCTCTATGTATACATTTTGACTTACTTGGATCAAAATTCCAATGATTCGGATAGTCATGACTCTCATGTTGAAAAATCGAAAATTTTCAAAAAATGTTTTTTTCTATCGAAAAATGTCAAATTTGATCATTTTTGGCTTATTTATACTTAAACCAGTCATAAACGACCTAAATGTACATATTTTGACTTACTTGGATCAAAATTTCAATGATTTGTAAAGTCATGACTCTCATGTTGAAAAATCGAAAATTTTCAAAAAATGTTTTTTCTATCGAAAAATGTCAAATTTGATCATTTTTAGCTTATTTATACTTAGTCCAGTCATAAAGGACCTCTATGTATACATTTTGACACACTTGGATCAAAATTTCAATGATTTGTAGTCATGACTCTCTTGTTAAAAAATCGAAAATTTTCAAAAAATGTTTTTTCTATCGAAAAATGTCAAATTTGATCATTTTTGGCTTATTTATATTTAGTCCAGTCATAAAGGACCTCTATGTTTACATTTTGACTAACTTGGATAAAAATTTTAATGATTTGTACTCATGACTCTCATGTTGAAAAATCGAAAATTTTCAAAAAATGTTTTTTCTATCGAAAAATGTCAAATTTGATCATTTTCGGCTTATTTATACTTATTCCAGCCATAAAGAACATCTATGTATACATTTTGACTTACTTGGATCAAAATTTCAATGATTTGGATAGTCATGACTCTCATGATGAAAAATCAAAAATTTTCAAAAAATGTTTTTTCTATCACAAAATGTCAAATTTAATCATTTTTGGCTTATTTATACTTCTTCCAGTCATAAACGACCTCTATGTATACATTTTGGCTTACTTGGATCAAAATTTCAATGATTTGTATAGTCATGACTCTCATGTTGAAAAATCGAAAAGTTTCAAAAAATGTTTTTTCTATCGAAAAATGTCAAATTTGATCATTTTTGGCTTATTTATACTTAGTCCAGTCATAAAGGACCTCTATGTATACATTTTGACTTACTTGGATAAAAATTTCAATGATTTGTAAAGTCATGACTCTCATGTTGAATAATCGAAAATTTTCAAAAAATGTTTTTTCTATCGAAAAATGTCAAATTTGATCATTTTTGGCTTATTTATACTTAGTCCAGTCATAAAGGACCTCTATGTATACATTTTGACTTACTTGGATCAAAATTTCAATGATTTGTATAGTAATGACTCTCATGTTGAAAAATCGAAAATTTTCAAAAAATGTTTTTTCTATCGAAAAATGTCAAATTTGATCATTTTTGGCTTATTTATACTTAGTCCAACCATAAAGAACCTCTATGTATACATTTTGTTTTACTGGGATCAAAATTTCAATGATTTGGATAGTCATGACTCTCATGATGAAAAATCGAAAATTTTCAAAAAATGTTTTTTCTATCGAAAAATGTCAAATTTGATCATTTTTATCTTATTTATACTTGATTCCAGTCACAAAAAACCTCTATGTATACATTTTGACTTACTTGGATCGAAATTTCAATGATTTGGATAGTCATGACTCTCATGTTGAAAAATCGAAAATTTTCAAAAAATGTTTTTTTCTATCGAAAAATGTCAAATTTGATCATTTTTGGCTTATTTATACTTAGTTCAGTCATAAAGGACCTCTATGTATACATTTTGACTTACTTGGATCAAAATTTCAATGATTTGTATAGTCATGACTCACATGTTGAAAAATCGAAAATTTTAAAAAAATGTTTTTTCTATCGAAAAATGTCAAATTTGATCATTTTCGGCTTATTTATACTTATTCCAGCCATAAAGAACCTCTATGTATACATTTTGACTTACTTGGATCAAAATTTCAATGATTTGGATAGTCATGACTCTCATGATGAAAAATCGAAAATTTTCAAAAAATGTTTTTTCTATCGAAAAAAGTCAAATTTGATCATTTTTGGCTTATTTATACTTAGTCCAGTCATAAAGGACCTCTACATTTTGACTTTTTTGGATCAAAATTTCAATGATTTGTATAGTCATGACTCTCATTTTGAAGAATCGAAAATTTTCAAAAAATGCTTTTTCTATCGAAAAATGTCAAATTTGATCATTTTTGGCTTATTTATACTTAGTCCAGTCATAAAGGACCTCTATGTATACATTTTGACTTACTTGGATCAAAATTTCAATGATTTGTATAGTCATGACTCTCATGTTGAAAAATCGAAAATTTAAAAAAAATGTTTTTGCTATCGATAAATGTCAAATTTGATCATTTTTGGCTTATTTATACTTGTTCCAGTCATAAACGACCTCTATGTATACATTTTGACTTAATTGGATTAAAATTTCGATGATTTGGATAGTGATGACTCTCATGTTGAAAAATCGAAAATTTTCAAAAAATGTTTTTTCTGTTGAAAAATGTCAAATTTGATCATTTTTGGCTTGTTTATACTTAGTCCAGTCATAAAGGACCTCTATGTTTACGTTTTGACTTACTTTTATCAAAATTTCAATGATTTGTATAGTCATGACTCTCATGTTGAAAAATCGAAAATTTTCAAAAAATGTTTTTTCTATCGAAAAATGTCAAATTTGATCATTTTTGGCTTATTTATACTTAGTCCAGTCATAAAGGACCTCTATGTATACATTTTGACTTACTTGGATCAAAATTTCAATGATTTGTATAGTAATGACTCTCATGTTGAAAAATCGAAAATTTTCAAAAAATGTTTTTTCTATCGAAAAATGTCAAATTTGATCATTTTTGGCTTATTTATACTTAGTCTAACCATAAAGAACCTCTATGTATACATTTTGACTTACTGGGATCAAAATTTCAATGATTTGGATAGTCATGACTCTCATGATGAAAAATCGAAAATTTTCAAAAAATGTTTTTTCTATCGAAAAATGTCAAATTTGATCATTTTTGTCTTATTTATACTTGATTCCAGTCAAAAAAGACCTCTATGTATACATTTTGACTTACTTGGATCAAAATTCCAATGATTTGGATAGTCATGACTCTCATGTTGAAAAATCGAAAATTTTCAAAAAATGTTTTTTCTATCGAAAAATGTCAAATTTGATCATTTTTGGCTTATTTATACTTAAACCAGTCATAAACGACCTAAATGTACATATTTTGACCTACTTGGATCAAAATTTGCAATGATTTGTAAAGTCATGACTCTCATGTTGAAAAATCGAAAATTTTCAAAAAATGTTTTTTCTATCGAAAAATGTCAAATTTGATCATTTTTAGCTTATTTATACTTAGTCCAGTCATAAAGGACCTCTATGTATACATTTTGACTCACTTGGATCAAAATTTCAATGATTTGTAGTCATGACTCTCTTGTTAAAAAATCGAAAATTTTCAAAAAATGTTTTTTTCTATCGAAAAATGTCAAATTTGATCATTTTTGGCTTATTTATATTTAGTCCAGTCATAAAGGACCTCTATGTTTACATTTTGACTAACTTGGATAAAAATTTCAATGATTGGTACTCATGACTCTCATGTTGAAAAATCGAAAATTTTCAAAAAATGTTTTTTTCTATCGAAAAATGTCAAATTTGATCATTTTCGGCTTATTTATACTTATTCCAGCCATAAAGAACCTCTATGTATACATTTTGGCTTACTTGGATCAAAATTTCAATGATTTGTAGTCATGACTCTCATGATGAAAAATCGAAAATTTTCAAAAAATGTTTTTTCTATCACAAAATGTCAAATTTGATCATTTTTGGCTTATTTATACTTATTCCAGTCATGAACGACCTCTATTTATACATTTTGACTTACTTGGATCAAAATTTCAATGATTTGTAAAGTCATGACTCTCATGTTGAAAAATCGAAAATTTTCAAAAAATGTTTTTTCTATCGAAAAATGTCAAATTTGATCATTTTTGGCTTTTTTATACTTAGTCCAGTCATAAAGGACCTCTATGTATACATTTTGACTTACTTGGATAAAAATTTCAATGATTTGTAAAGTCATGACTCTCATGTTGAATAATCGAAAATTTTCAAAAAATGTTTTTTCTATCGAAAAAAGTCAAATTTGATCATTTTTGGCTTATTTATACTTAGTCCAGTCATAAAGGACCTCTACATTTTGACTTTCTTGGATCAAAATTTCAATGATTTGTATAGTCATGACTCTCATTTTGAAGAATCGAAAATTTTCAAAAAATGCTTTTTCTATCGAAAAATGTCAAATTTGATCATTTTTGGCTTATTTATACTTAGTCCAACCATAAAGAACCTCTATGTATACATTTTGTTTTACTGGGATCAAAATTTCAATGATTTGGATAGTCATGACTCTCATGATGAAAAATCGAAAATTTTCAAAAAATGTTTTTTCTATCGAAAAATGTCAAATTTGATCATTTTTATCTTATTTATACTTGATTCCAGTCACAAAAGACCTCTATGTATACATTTTGACTTACTTGGATCAAAATTTCAATGATTTGGATAGTCATGACTCTCATGTTGAAAAATCGAAAATTTTCAAAAAATGTTTTTTCTATCGAAAAATGTCAAATTTGATCATTTTTGGCTTATTTATACTTAGTCCAGTCATAAAGGACCTCTATGTATACATTTTGACTTACTTGGATCAAAATTTCAATGATTTGTATAGTAATGACTCTCATGTTGAAAAATCGAAAATTTTCAAAAAATGTTTTTTCTATCGAAAAATGTCAAATTTGATCATTTTTGGCTTATTTATACTTAGTCTAACCATAAAGAACCTCTATGTATACATTTTGACTTACTAGGATCAAAATTTCAATGATTTGGATAGTCATGACTCTCATGATGAAAAATCGAAAATTTTCAAAAAATGTTTTTTCTATCGAAAAATGTCAAATTTGATCATTTTTGTCTTATTTATACTTGATTCCAGTCACAAAAGACCTCTTTGTATACATTTTGACTTACTTGGATCAAAATTCCAATGATTTGGATAGTCATGACTCTCATGTTGAAAAATCGAAAATTTTCAAAAAATGTTTTTTCTATCGAAAAATGTCAAATTTGATCATTTTTGGCTTATTTATATTTAGTCCAGTCATAAAGGACCACTATGTTTACATTTTGACTAACTTGGATAAAAATTTCAATGATTTGTACTCATGACTCTCATGTTGAAAAATCGAAAATTTTCAAAAAATGTTTTTTTCTATCGAAAAATGTCAAATTTGATCATTTTCGGCTTATTTATACTTATTCCAGCCATAAAGAACCTCTATGTATACATTTTGACTTACTGGGATCAAAATTTCAAAGATTTGGATAGTCATGACTCTCATGATGAAAAATCGAAAATTTTCAAAAAATGTTTTTTCTATCACAAAATGTCAAATTTGATCATTTTTGGCTTATTTATACTTATTCCAGCCATGAACGACCTCTATTTATACATTTTGACTTACTTGGATCAAAATTTCAATGATTTGTAAAGTCATGACTCTCATGTTGAATAATCGAAAATTTTCAAAAAATGTTTTTTCTATCGAAAAAAGTCAAATTTGATCATTTTTGGCTTATTTATACTTAGTCCAGTCATAAAGGACCTCTACATTTTGACTTTCTTGGATCAAAATTTCAATGATTTGTATAGTCATGACTCTCATTTTGAAGAATCGAAAATTTTCAAAAAATGCTTTTTCTATCGAAAAATGTCAAATTTGATCATTTTTGGCTTATTTATACTTAGTCCAACCATAAAGAACCTCTATGTATACATTTTGTTTTACTGGGATCAAAATTTCAATGATTTGGATAGTCATGACTCTCATGATGAAAAATCGAAAATTTTCAAAAAATGTTTTTTCTATCGAAAAATGTCAAATTTGATCATTTTTATCTTATTTATACTTGATTCCAGTCACAAAAGACCTCTATGTATACATTTTGACTTACTTGGATCAAAATTCCAATGATTTGGATAGTCATGACTCTCATGTTGAAAAATCGAAAATTTTCAAAAAATGTTTTTTCTATCGAAAAATGTCAAATTTGATCATTTTTGGCTTATTTATACTTAAACCAGTCATAAACGACCTAAATGTACATATTTTGACTTACTTGGATCAAAATTTCAATGATTTGTAAAGTCATGACTCTCATGTTGAAAAATCGAAAATTTTCAAAAAATGTTTTTTCTATCGAAAAATGTCAAATTTGATCATTTTTAGCTTATTTATACTTAGTCCAGTCATAAAGGACCTCTATGTATACATTTTGACACACTTGGATCAAAATTTCAATGATTTGTAGTCATGACTCTCTTGTTAAAAAATCGAAAATTTTCAAAAAATGTTTTTTCTATCGAAAAATGTCAAATTTGATCATTTTTGGCTTATTTATATTTAGTCCAGTCATAAAGGACCTCTATGTTTACATTTTGACTAACTTGGATAAAAATTTTAATGATTTGTACTCATGACTCTCATGTTGAAAAATCGAAAATTTTCAAAAAATGTTTTTTTCTATCGAAAAATGTCAAATTTGATCATTTTCGGCTTATTTATACTTATTCCAGCCATAAAGAACATCTATGTATACATTTTGACTTACTGGGATCAAAATTTCAATGATTTGGATAGTCATGACTCTCATGATGAAAAATCAAAAATTTTCAAAAAATGTTTTTTCTATCACAAAATGTCAAATTTAATCATTTTTGGCTTATTTATACTTCTTCCAGTCATAAACGACCTCTATGTATACATTTTGGCTTACTTGGATCAAAATTTCAATGATTTGTATAGTCATGACTCTCATGTTGAAAAATCGAAAAGTTTCAAAAAATGTTTTTTCTATCGAAAAATGTCAAATTTGATCATTTTTGGCTTATTTATACTTAGTCCAGTCATAAAGGACCTCTATGTATACATTTTGACTTACTTGGATAAAAATTTCAATGATTTGTAAAGTCATGACTCTCATGTTGAATAATCGAAAATTTTCAAAAAATGTTTTTTCTATCGAAAAATGTCAAATTTGATCATTTTTGGCTTATTTATACTTAGTCCAGTCATAAAGGACCTCTATGTATACATTTTGACTTACTTGGATCAAAATTTCAATGATTTGTATAGTAATGACTCTCATGTTGAAAAATCGAAAATTTTCAAAAAATGTTTTTTCTATCGAAAAATGTCAAATTTGATCATTTTTGGCTTATTTATACTTAGTCCAACCATAAAGAACCTCTATGTATACATTTTGTTTTACTGGGATCAAAATTTCAATGATTTGGATAGTCATGACTCTCATGATGAAAAATCGAAAATTTTCAAAAAATGTTTTTTCTATCGAAAAATGTCAAATTTGATCATTTTTATCTTATTTATACTTGATTCCAGTCACAAAAAACCTCTATGTATACATTTTGACTTACTTGGATCGAAATTTCAATGATTTGGATAGTCATGACTCTCATGTTGAAAAATCGAAAATTTTCAAAAAATGTTTTTTTCTATCGAAAAATGTCAAATTTGATCATTTTTGGCTTATTTATACTTAGTTCAGTCATAAAGGACCTCTATGTATACATTTTGACTTACTTGGATCAAAATTTCAATGATTTGTATAGTCATGACTCACATGTTGAAAAATCGAAAATTTTAAAAAAATGTTTTTTCTATCGAAAAATGTCAAATTTGATCATTTTCGGCTTATTTATACTTATTCCAGCCATAAAGAACCTCTATGTATACATTTTGGCTTACTTGGATCAAAATTTCAATGATTTGTAGTCATGACTCTCATGTTGAAAAATCGAAAATTTTCAAAAAATGTTTTTTCTATCGAAAAAAGTCAAATTTGATCATTTTTGGCTTATTTATACTTAGTCCAGTCATAAAGGACCTCTACATTTTGACTTTTTTGGATCAAAATTTCAATGATTTGTATAGTCATGACTCTCATTTTGAAGAATCGAAAATTTTCAAAAAATGCTTTTTCTATCGAAAAATGTCAAATTTGATCATTTTTGGCTTATTTATACTTAGTCCAGTCATAAAGGACCTCTATGTATACATTTTGACTTACTTGGATCAAAATTTCAATGATTTGTATAGTCATGACTCTCATGTTGAAAAATCGAAAATTTAAAAAAAATGTTTTTTGCTATCGATAAATGTCAAATTTGATCATTTTTGGCTTATTTATACTTGTTCCAGTCATAAACGACCTCTATGTATACATTTTGACTTAATTGGATTAAAATTTCGATGATTTGGATAGTGATGACTCTCATGTTGAAAAATCGAAAATTTTCAAAAAATGTTTTTTCTGTTGAAAAATGTCAAATTTGATCATTTTTGGCTTGTTTATACTTAGTCCAGTCATAAAGGACCTCTATGTTTACGTTTTGACTTACTTTTATCAAAATTTCAATGATTTGTATAGTCATGACTCTCATGTTGAAAAATCGAAAATTTTCAAAAAATGTTTTTTCTATCGAAAAATGTCAAATTTGATCATTTTTGGCTTATTTATACTTAGTCCAGTCATAAAGGACCTCTATGTATACATTTTGACTTACTTGGATCAAAATTTCAATGATTTGTATAGTAATGACTCTCATGTTGAAAAATCGAAAATTTTCAAAAAATGTTTTTTCTATCGAAAAATGTCAAATTTGATCATTTTTGGCTTATTTATACTTAGTCTAACCATAAAGAACCTCTATGTATACATTTTGACTTACTGGGATCAAAATTTCAATGATTTGGATAGTCATGACTCTCATGATGAAAAATCGAAAATTTTCAAAAAATGTTTTTTCTATCGAAAAATGTCAAATTTGATCATTTTTGTCTTATTTATACTTGATTCCAGTCAAAAAAGACCTCTATGTATACATTTTGACTTACTTGGATCAAAATTCCAATGATTTGGATAGTCATGACTCTCATGTTGAAAAATCGAAAATTTTCAAAAAATGTTTTTTCTATCGAAAAATGTCAAATTTGATCATTTTTGGCTTATTTATACTTAAACCAGTCATAAACGACCTAAATGTACATATTTTGACCTACTTGGATCAAAATTTGCAATGATTTGTAAAGTCATGACTCTCATGTTGAAAAATCGAAAATTTTCAAAAAATGTTTTTTCTATCGAAAAATGTCAAATTTGATCATTTTTAGCTTATTTATACTTAGTCCAGTCATAAAGGACCTCTATGTATACATTTTGACTCACTTGGATCAAAATTTCAATGATTTGTAGTCATGACTCTCTTGTTAAAAAATCGAAAATTTTCAAAAAATGTTTTTTCTATCGAAAAATGTCAAATTTGATCATTTTTGGCTTATTTATATTTAGTCCAGTCATAAAGGACCTCTATGTTTACATTTTGACTAACTTGGATAAAAATTTCAATGATTGGTACTCATGACTCTCATGTTGAAAAATCGAAAATTTTCAAAAAATGTTTTTTCTATCGAAAAATGTCAAATTTGATCATTTTCGGCTTATTTATACTTATTCCAGCCATAAAGAACCTCTATGTATACATTTTGACTTACTGGGATCAAAATTTCAATGATTTGGATAGTCATGACTCTCATGATGAAAAATCGAAAATTTTCAAAAAATGTTTTTTCTATCACAAAATGTCAAATTTGATCATTTTTGGCTTATTTATACTTATTCCAGTCATGAACGACCTCTATTTATACATTTTGACTTACTTGGATCAAAATTTCAATGATTTGTAAAGTCATGACTCTCATGTTGAAAAATCGAAAATTTTCAAAAAATGTTTTTTCTATCGAAAAATGTCAAATTTGATCATTTTTGGCTTTTTTATACTTAGTCCAGTCATAAAGGACCTCTATGTATACATTTTGACTTACTTGGATAAAAATTTCAATGATTTGTAAAGTCATGACTCTCATGTTGAATAATCGAAAATTTTCAAAAAATGTTTTTTTCTATCGAAAAAAGTCAAATTTGATCATTTTTGGCTTATTTATACTTAGTCCAGTCATAAAGGACCTCTACATTTTGACTTTCTTGGATCAAAATTTCAATGATTTGTATAGTCATGACTCTCATTTTGAAGAATCGAAAATTTTCAAAAAATGCTTTTTCTATCGAAAAATGTCAAATTTGATCATTTTTGGCTTATTTATACTTAGTCCAACCATAAAGAACCTCTATGTATACATTTTGTTTTACTGGGATCAAAATTTCAATGATTTGGATAGTCATGACTCTCATGATGAAAAATCGAAAATTTTCAAAAAATGTTTTTTCTATCGAAAAATGTCAAATTTGATCATTTTTATCTTATTTATACTTGATTCCAGTCACAAAAGACCTCTATGTATACATTTTGACTTACTTGGATCAAAATTTCAATGATTTGGATAGTCATGACTCTCATGTTGAAAAATCGAAAATTTTCAAAAAATGTTTTTTTCTATCGAAAAATGTCAAATTTGATCATTTTTGGCTTATTTATACTTAGTCCAGTCATAAAGGACCTCTATGTATACATTTTGACTTACTTGGATCAAAATTTCAATGATTTGTATAGTAATGACTCTCATGTTGAAAAATCGAAAATTTTCAAAAAATGTTTTTTCTATCGAAAAATGTCAAATTTGATCATTTTTGGCTTATTTATACTTAGTCTAACCATAAAGAACCTCTATGTATACATTTTGACTTACTGGGATCAAAATTTCAATGATTTGGATAGTCATGACTCTCATGATGAAAAATCGAAAATTTTCAAAAAATGTTTTTTTCTATCGAAAAATGTCAAATTTGATCATTTTTGTCTTATTTATACTTGATTCCAGTCACAAAAGACCTCTTTGTATACATTTTGACTTACTTGGATCAAAATTCCAATGATTTGGATAGTCATGACTCTCATGTTGAAAAATCGAAAATTTTCAAAAAATGTTTTTTTCTATCGAAAAATGATCAAATTTGATCATTTTTGGCTTATTTATATTTAGTCCAGTCATAAAGGACCACTATGTTTACATTTTGACTAACTTGGATAAAAATTTCAATGATTTGTACTCATGACTCTCATGTTGAAAAATCGAAAATTTTCAAAAAATGTTTTTTCTATCGAAAAATGTCAAATTTGATCATTTTCGGCTTATTTATACTTATTCCAGCCATAAAGAACCTCTATGTATACATTTTGACTTACTGGGATCAAAATTTCAAAGATTTGGATAGTCATGACTCTCATGATGAAAAATCGAAAATTTTCAAAAAATGTTTTTTCTATCACAAAATGTCAAATTTGATCATTTTTGGCTTATTTATACTTATTCCAGCCATGAACGACCTCTATTTATACATTTTGACTTACTTGGATCAAAATTTCAATGATTTGTAAAGTCATGACTCTCATGTTGAAAAATCGAAAATTTTCAAAAAATGTTTTTTCTATCGAAAAATGTCAAATTTGATCATTTTTGGCTTTTTTATACTTAGTTCAGTCATAAAGGACCTCTATGTATACATTTTGACTTACTTGGATAAAAATTTCAATGATTTGTAAAGTCATGACTCTCATGTTGAATAATCGAAAATTTTCAAAAAATGTTTTTTTCTATCGAAAAATGTCAAATTTGGTCATTTTTGGCTTATTTATACTTAGTCCAGTCATAAAGGACCTCTATGTATACATTTTGACTTACTTGGATCAAAATTTCAATGATTTGTATAGTAATGACTCTCATGTTGAAAAATCGAAAATTTTCAAAAAATGTTTTTTCTATCGAAAAATGTCAAATTTGATCATTTTTGGCTTATTTATACTTAGTCCAACCATAAAGAACCTCTATGTATACATTTTGTTTTACTGGGATCAAAATTTCAATGATTTGGATAGTCATGACTCTCATGATGAAAAATCGAAAATTTTCAAAAAATGTTTTTTCTATCGAAAAATGTCAAATTTGATCATTTTTGTCTTATTTATACTTGATTCCAGACACAAAAGACCTCTATGTATACATTTTGACTTACTTGGATCAAAATTTCAATGATTTGGATAGTCATGACTCTCATGTTGAAAAATCGAAAATTTTCAAAAAATGTTTTTTTCTATCGAAAAATGTCAAATTTGATCATTTTTGGCTTATTTATACTTAGTCCAGTCATAAAGGACCTCTATGTATACATTTTGACTTACTTGGATAAAAATTTCAATGATTTGTAAAGTCATGACTCTCATGTTTAAAAATACAAAATTTTCAAAAAATGTTTTTTCTATCGAAAAATGTCAAATTTGATCATTTTTAGCTTATTTATACTTAGTCCAGTCATAAAGGACCTCTATGTATACATTTTGACTTACTTGGATCAAAATTTCAATGATTTGTAGTCATGACTCTCTTGTTGAAAAATCGAAAATTTTCAAAAAATGTTTTTTCTATCGAAAAATGTCAAATTTGATCATTTTTGGCTTATTTATATTTAGTCCAGTCATAAAGGACCTCTATGTTTACATTTTGACTAACTTGGATAAAAATTTCAATGATTTGTACTCATGACTCTCATGTTGAAAAATCGAAAATTTTCAATAAATGTTTTTTCTATCGAAAAATGTCAAATTTGATCATTTTCGGCTTATTTATACTTATTCCAGCCATAAAGAACCTCTATGTATACATTTTGACTTACTGGGATAAAATTTCAATGATTTGGATAGTCATGACTCTCATGATGAAAAATCGAAAATTTTCAAAAAATGTTTTTTCTATCACAAAATGTCAAATTTGATCATTTTTGGCTTATTTATACTTAGTCCAGTCATAAAGGACCTCTATGTATACATTTTGACTTACTTGGATCAAAATTTCAATGATTTGTATAGTCATGACTCTCATGTTGAAGAATCGAAAATTTTCAAAAAATGTCTTTTCTATCGAAAAATGTCAAATTTGATCATTTTTGGCTTATTTATACTTAGTCCAGACATAAAGGACCTCTATGTATACATTTTGACTTACTTGGATCAAAATTTCAATGATTTGTATGGTAATGACTCTCATGTTGAAAAATCGAAAATTTTCAAAAAATGTTTTTTCTATCGAAAAATGTCAAATTTGATCATTTTTGGCTTATTTATACTTAGTCCAACCATAAAGGACCTCTATGTATACATTTTGACTTACTTGGATCAAAATTTCAATGATTTGTATAGTAATGACACTCATGTTGAAAAATCGAAAATTTTCAAAAAATGTTTTTTCTATCGAAAAATGTCAAATTTGATCATTTTTGGCTTATTTATACTTGATTCCAGTCACAAAAGACCTCTATGTATACATTTTGACTTACTTGGATCAAAATTTCAATGATTTGGATAGTCATGACTCTCATGTTAAAAAATCGAAAATTTTCAAAAAATGTTTTTTCTATCGAAAATGTCAAATTTGTTCATTTTTGGCTTATTTATACTTAGTCCAGCCATAAAGAACCTCTATGTATACATTTTGACTTACTGGGATCAAAATTTCAATGATTTGGATAGTCATGACTCTCATGTTGAAAAATGAAAATTTTCAAATAATGTTTTTTCTATCGAAAAATGTCAAATTTGATCATTTTTGTCTTATTTATACTTGATTCCAGTCACAAAAGACCTCTATGTATACATTTTGACTTACTTGGATCAAAATTTCAATGATTTGGATAGTCATGACTCTCATGTTGAAAAATCGAAAATTTTCAAAAAATGTTTTTTCTATCGAAAAATGTCAAATTTGATCATTTTTGGCTTATTTATACTTAGTCCAGTCATAAGGGACCTCTATGTATACATTTTTACTTACTTTTATCAAAATTTCAATGATTTGTTTAGTCATGACTCTCATGTTAAAAAATCGAAAATTTTCAAAAAATGTTTTTTCTATCGAAAAATGTCAAATTTGATCATTTTTGGCTTATTTATACTTAGTCCAGTCATAATCGACGTCTATGTATACATTTTGACTTACTTGGATTAAAATTTCAATGATTTGGATAGTCATGACTCTCATGTTTAAAAATACAAAATTTTCAAAAAATGTTTTTTCTATCGAAAAATGTCAAATTTGATAATTTTTGGCTTATTTATACTTAGTCCAGTCATAAAGGACCTCTATGTATACATTTTGACTTACTTGGATCAAAATTTCAATGATTTGTAGTCATGACTCTCATGTTGAAAAATCGAAAATTTTCAAAAAATGTTTTTTCTATCGAAAAATGTCAAATTTGATCATTTTTGGCTTATTTATATTTAGTCCAGTCATAAAGGACCTCTTTGTTTACATTTTGACTAACTTGGATAAAACTTTCAATGAATTGTAGTCATGACTCTCATGTTGAAAAATCGAAAATTTTCAAAAAATGTTTTTTCTATCATAAAATGTCAAATTTGATCATTTTTGGCTTATTTATACTTATTCCAGTCATAAACGATCTCTATTTATACATTTTGACTTACTTGGATCAAAATTTCAATGATATGGATAGTCATGACTCTCATGTTGAAGAATCGAAAATTTTAAAAAAATGTTTTTTCTATCGAAAAATGTCAAATTTGATCATTTTTGGCTTATTTATACTTAGTCCAGTCATAAACGACCCCAATGTACATATTTTGACTTACTTGGATCAAAATTTTAATGATTTGTAAAGTCATGACTCTCATGTTGAAAAATCGAAAATTTTCAAAAAATGTTTTTTCTATCGAAAAATGTCAAATTTGATAATTTTTGGCTTATTTATACTTAGTCCAGTCATAAAGGACCTCTATGTATACATTTTGACTTACTTGGATCAAAATTTCAATGATTTGTATAGTCATGACTTTCATGTTGAAAAATCGAAAATTTTCAAAAAATGTTTTTTCTGTCGAAAAATGTCAAATTTGATCATTTTTGGCTTATTTATACTTAGTCCAGTCATAAAGGACCTCTATGTATACATTTTGACTTACTTGGATCAAAATTTCAATGATTTGTATAGTCATGACTCTCATGTTGAAGAATCGAAAATTTTCAAAAAATGTCTTTTCTATCGAAAAATGTCAAATTTGATCATTTTTGGCTTATTTATCCTTAGTCCACTCATAAAGGACCTCTATGTATACATTTTGACTTACTTGGATCAAAATTTCAATGATTTGTATAGTAATGACACTCATGTTGAAAAATCGAAAATTTTCAAAAAATGTTTTTTCTATCGAAAAATGTCAAATTTGATCATTTTTGGCTTATTTATACTTAGTCCAGTCATAAACGATCTCTATTTATACATTTTGACTTACTTGGATCAAAATTTCAATGATATGGATAGTCATGACTCTCATGTTGAAGAATCGAAAATTTTAAAAAAATGTTTTTTTCTATCGAAAAATGTCAAATTTGATCATTTTTGGCTTATTTATACTTAGTCCAGTCATAAACGACCCCAATGTACATATTTTGACTTACTTGGATCAAAATTTTAATGATTTGTAAAGTCATGACTCTCATGTTGAAAAATCGAAAATTTTCAAAAAATGTTTTTTTCTATCGAAAAATGTCAATTTTGATAATTTTTGGCTTATTTATACTTAGTCCAGTCATAAAGGACCTCTATGTATACATTTTGACTTACTTGGATCAAAATTTCAATGATTTGTATAGTCATGACTTTCATGTTGAAAAATCGAAAATTTTCAAAAAATGTTTTTTCTGTCGAAAAATGTCAAATTTGATCATTTTTGGCTTATTTATACTTAGTCCAGTCATAAAGGACCTCTATGTATACATTTTGACTTACTTGGATCAAAATTTCAATGATTTGTATGGTAATGACTCTCATGTTGAAAAATCGAAAATTTTCAAAAAATGTTTTTTCTATCGAAAAATGTCAAATTTGATCATTTTTGGCTTATTTATACTTAGTCCAACCATAAAGGACCTCTATGTATACATTTTGACTTACTTGGATCAAAATTTCAATGATATGGATAGTCATGACTCTCATGTTGAAGAATCGAAAATTTTAAAAAAATGTTTTTTTCTATCGAAAAATGTCAAATTTGATCATTTTTGGCTTATTTATACTTAGTCCAGTCATAAACGACCCCAATGTACATATTTTGACTTACTTGGATCAAAATTTTAATGATTTGTAAAGTCATGACTCTCATGTTGAAAAATCGAAAATTTTCAAAAAATGTTTTTTCTATCGAAAAATGTCAAATTTGATAATTTTTGGCTTATTTATTCTTAGTCCAGTCATAAAGGACCTCTATGTATACATTTTGACTTACTTGGATCAAAATTTCAATGATTTGTATAGTCATGACTTTCATGTTGAAAAATCGAAAATTTTCAAAAAATGTTTTTTCTGTCGAAAAATGTCAAATTTGATCATTTTTGGCTTATTTATACTTAGTCCAGTCATAAAGGACCTCTATGTATACATTTTGACTTACTTGGATCAAAATTTCAATGATTTGTATAGTCATGACTCTCATGTTGAAGAATCGAAAATTTTCAAAAAATGTCTTTTCTATCGAAAAATGTCAAATTTGATCATTTTTGGCTTATTTATCCTTAGTCCACTCATAAAGGACCTCTATGTATACATTTTGACTTACTTGGATCAAAATTTCAATGATTTGTATAGTAATGACACTCATGTTGAAAAATCGAAAATTTTCAAAAAATGTTTTTTCTATCGAAAAATGTCAAATTTGATCATTTTTGGCTTATTTATACTTAGTCCAGTCATAAAGGACCTCTATGTATACATTTTGACTTACTTGGATCAAAATTTCAATGATTTGTATAGTCATGACTCTCATGTTGAAGAATCGAAAATTTTCAAAAAATGTCTTTTCTATCGAAAAATGTCAAATTTGATCATTTTTGGCTTATTTATACTAAGTCCACTCATAAAGGACCTCTATGTATACATTTTGACTTACTTGGATAAAAATTTCAATTATTTGTAAAGTCATGACTCTCATGTTGAAAAAATCGAAAGTTTTCAAAAAATTGATTTTTCCATCGAAAAATGTCAAATTTGATCATTTTGGGCTTATTTATACTTATTCCAGTCATAATCGACGTCTATGTATACATTTTGACTTACTTGGATTAAAATTTCAATGATTTGGATAGTCATGACTCTCATGTTTAAAATACAAAATTTTCAAAAAATGTTTTTTCTATCGAAAAATGTCAAATTTGATCATTTTTGGCTTATTTATTCTTAGTCCAGTCATAAAGGACCTCTACGTATACATTTTGACTTACTTGGATCAAAATTTCAATGATTTGGATAGTCATGACTCTCATGTTGAAAAATCGAAAATTTTAAAAAAATGTTTTTTCTATCGAAAAATGTCAAATTTGATCATTTTTGGCTTATTTATACTTAGTCCAGTCATAAACGACCCCAATGTACATATTTTGACTTACTTGGATCAAAATTTTAATGATTTGTAAAGTCATGACTCTCATGTTGAAAAATCGAAAATTTTAGAAAAATGTTTTTTCTATCGAAAAATGTCAAATTTGATCATTTTTGGCTTATTTATACTTAGTCCAGTCATAAAGGACCTCTATGTATACATTTTGACTTACTTGGATAAAAATTTCAATGACTTGTAAAGTCATGACTCTCATGTTTAAAAATACAAAATTTTCAAAAAATGTTTTTTTCTATCGAAAAATGTCAAATTTGATAATTTTTGGCTTATTTATACTTAGTCCAGTCATAAAGGACCTCTATGTATACATTTTGACTTACTTGGATCAAAATTTCAATGATTTGTAGTCATGACTCTCATGTTGAAAAATCGAAAATTTTCAAAAAATGTTTTTTCTATCGAAAAATGTCAAATTTGATCATTTTTGGCTTATTTATATTTAGTCCAGTCATAAAGGACCTCTTTGTTTACATTTTGACTAACTTGGATAAAACTTTCAATGAATTGTAGTCATGACTCTCATGTTGAAAAATCGAAAATTTTCAAAAAATGTTTTTTCTATCATAAAATGTCAAATTTGATCATTTTTGGCTTATTTATACTTATTCCAGTCATAAACGATCTCTATTTATACATTTTGACTTACTTGGATCAAAATTTCAATGATATGGATAGTCATGACTCTCATGTTGAAGAATCGAAAATTTTAAAAAAATGTTTTTTCTATCGAAAAATGTCAAATTTGATCATTTTTGGCTTATTTATACTTAGTCCAGTCATAAACGACCCCAATGTACATATTTTGACTTACTTGGATCAAAATTTTAATGATTTGTAAAGTCATGACTCTCTTGTTGAAAAATCGAAAATTTTCAAAAAATGTTTTTTCTATCGAAAAATGTCAAATTTGATAATTTTTGGCTTATTTATACTTAGTCCAGTCATAAAGGACCTCTATGTATACATTTTGATTTACTTGGATCAAAATTTCAATGATTTGTATAGTCATGACTTTCATGTTGAAAAATCGAAAATTTTCAAAAAATGTTTTTTTCTGTCGAAAAATGTCAAATTTGATCATTTTTGGCTTATTTATACTTAGTCCAGTCATAAAGGACCTCTATGTATACATTTTGACTTACTTGGATCAAAATTTCAATGATTTGTATGGTAATGACTCTCATGTTGAAAAATCGAAAATTTTCAAAAAATGTTTTTTCTATCGAAAAATGTCAAATTTGATCATTTTTGGCTTATTTATACTTAGTCCAACCATAAAGGACCTCTATGTATACATTTTGACTTACTTGGATCAAAATTTCAATGATATGGATAGTCATGACTCTCATGTTGAAGAATCGAAAATTTTAAAAAAAATGTTTTTTCTATCGAAAAATGTCAAATTTGATCATTTTTGGCTTATTTATACTTAGTCCAGTCATAAAGGACCTCTATGTATACATTTTGACTTACTTGGATCAAAATTTCAATGATTTGTATAGTCATGACTCTCATGTTGAAGAATCGAAAATTTTCAAAAAATGTCTTTTCTATCGAAAAATGTCAAATTTGATCATTTTTGGCTTATTTATCCTTAGTCCACTCATAAAGGACCTCTATGTATACATTTTGACTTACTTGGATCAAAATTTCAATGATTTGTATGGTAATGACTCTCATGTTGAAAAATCGAAAATTTTCAAAAAATGTTTTTTCTATCGAAAAATGTCAAATTTGATCATTTTTGGCTTATTTATACTTAGTCCAACCATAAAGGACCTCTATGTATACATTTTGACTTACTTGGATCAAAATTTCAATGATATGGATAGTCATGACTCTCATGTTGAAGAATCGAAAATTTTAAAAAAATGTTTTTTTCTATCGAAAAATGTCAAATTTGATCATTTTTGGCTTATTTATACTTAGTCCAGTCATAAAGGACCTCTATGTATACATTTTGACTTACTTGGATCAAAATTTCAATGATTTGTATAGTCATGACTCTCATGTTGAAGAATCGAAAATTTTCAAAAAATGTCTTTTCTATCGAAAAATGTCAAATTTGATCATTTTTGGCTTATTTATCCTTAGTCCACTCATAAAGGACCTCTATGTATACATTTTGACTTACTTGGATCAAAATTTCAATGATTTGTATAGTAATGACACTCATGTTGAAAAATCGAAAATTTTCAAAAAATGTTTTTTTCTATCGAAAAATGTCAAATTTGATCATTTTTGGCTTATTTATACTTAGTCCAGTCATAAAGGACCTCTATGTATACATTTTGACTTACTTGGATCAAAATTTCAATGATTTGTATAGTCATGACTCTCATGTTGAAGAATCGAAAATTTTCAAAAAATGTCTTTTCTATCGAAAAATGTCAAATTTGATCATTTTTGGCTTATTTATACTAAGTCCACTCATAAAGGACCTCTATGTATACATTTTGACTTACTTGGATAAAAATTTCAATTATTTGTAAAGTCATGACTCTCATGTTGAAAAATCGAAAGTTTTCAAAAAATGTTTTTTTCCATCGAAAAATGTCAAATTTGATCATTTTGGGCTTATTTATACTTATTCCAGTCATAATCGACGTCTATGTATACATTTTGACTTACTTGGATTAAAATTTCAATGATTTGGATAGTCATGACTCTCATGTTTAAAAATACAAAATTTTCAAAAAATGTTTTTTCTATCGAAAAATGTCAAATTTGATCATTTTTGGCTTATTTATTCTTAGTCCAGTCATAAAGGACCTCTACGTATACATTTTGACTTACTTGGATCAAAATTTCAATGATTTGGATAGTCATGACTCTCATGTTGAAAAATCGAAAATTTTAGAAAAATGTTTTTTCTATCGAAAAATGTCAAATTTGATCATTTTTGGCTTATTTATACTTAGTCCAGTCATAAAGGACCTCTATGTATACATTTTGACTTACTTGGATAAAAATTTCAATGACTTGTAAAGTCATGACTCTCATGTTTAAAAATACAAAATTTTCAAAAAATGTTTTTTCTATCGAAAAAATGTCAAATTTGATAATTTTTGGCTTATTTATACTTAGTCCAGTCATAAAGGACCTCTATGTATACATTTTGACTTACTTGGATCAAAATTTCAATGATTTGTAGTCATGACTCTCATGTTGAAAAATCGAAAATTTTCAAAAAATGTTTTTTTCTATCGAAAAATGTCAAATTTGATCATTTTTGGCTTATTTATATTTAGTCCAGTCATAAAGGACCTCTTTGTTTACATTTTGACTAACTTGGATAAAACTTTCAATGAATTGTAGTCATGACTCTCATGTTGAAAAATCGAAAATTTTCAAAAAATGTTTTTTTCTATCATAAAATGTCAAATTTGATCATTTTTGGCTTATTTATACTTATTCCAGTCATAAACGATCTCTATTTATACATTTTGACTTACTTGGATCAAAATTTCAATGATATGGATAGTCATGACTCTCATGTTGAAGAATCGAAAATTTTAAAAAATGTTTTTTCTATCGAAAAATGTCAAATTTGATCATTTTTGGCTTATTTATACTTAGTCCAGTCATAAACGACCCCAATGTACATATTTTGACTTACTTGGATCAAAATTTTAATGATTTGTAAAGTCATGACTCTCATGTTGAAAAATCGAAAATTTTCAAAAAATGTTTTTTCTATCGAAAAATGTCAAATTTGATAATTTTTGGCTTATTTATACTTAGTCCAGTCATAAAGGACCTCTATGTATACATTTTGACTTACTTGGATCAAAATTTCAATGATTTGTATAGTCATGACTTTCATGTTGAAAAATCGAAAATTTTCAAAAAATGTTTTTTCTGTCGAAAAATGTCAAATTTGATCATTTTTGGCTTATTTATACTTAGTCCAGTCATAAAGGACCTCTATGTATACATTTTGACTTACTTGGATCAAAATTTCAATGATTTGTATGGTAATGACTCTCATGTTGAAAAATCGAAAATTTTCAAAAAATGTTTTTTTCTATCGAAAAATGTCAAATTTGATCATTTTTGGCTTATTTATACTTAGTCCAACCATAAAGGACCTCTATGTATACATTTTGACTTACTTGGATCAAAATTTCAATGATTTGTATAGTAATGACACTCATGTTGAAAAATCGAAAATTTTCAAAAAATGTTTTTTCTATCGAAAAATGTCAAATTTGATCATTTTTGGCTTATTTATACTTAGTCCAGTCATAAAGGACCTCTATGTATACATTTTGACTTACTGGGATCAAAATTTCAATGATTTGGATAGTCATGACTCTCATGATGAAAAATCGAAAATTTTCAAAAAATGTTTTTTTCTATCGAAAAATGTAAAATTTGATCATTTTTGTCTTATTTATACTTGATTCCAGTCACAAAAGACCTCTATGTATACATTTTGACTTACTTGGATCAAAATTTCAATGATTTGGATAGTCATGACTCTCATGTTAAAAAATCGAAAATTTTCAAAAAATGTTTTTTTCTATCGAAAAATGTCAAATTTGTTCATTTTTGGCTTATTTATACTTAGTCCAGCCATAAAGAACCTCTATGTATACATTTTGACTCACTGGGATCAAAATTTCAATGATTTGGATAGTCATGACTCTCATGTTGAAAAATGAAAATTTTCAAATAATGTTTTTTCTATCGAAAAATGTCAAATTTGATCATTTTTGTCTTATGTATACTTGATTCCAGTCACAAAAGACCTCTATGTATACATTTTGACTTACTTGGATCAAAATTTCAATGATTTGGATAGTCATGACTCTCATGTTGAAAAATCGAAAATTTTCAAAAAATGTTTTTTCTATCATAAAATGTCAAATTTGATCATTTTTGGCTTATTTATACTTATTCCAGTCATAAACGATCTCTATTTATACATTTTGACTTACTTGGATCAAAATTTCAATGATATGGATAGTCATGACTCTCATGTTGAAGAATCGAAAATTTTAAAAAAATTGTTTTTTCTATCGAAAAATGTCAAATTTGATCATTTTTGGCTTATTTATACTTAGTCCAGTCATAAACGACCCCAATGTACATATTTTGACTTACTTGAATCAAAATTTTAATGATTTGTAAAGTCATGACTCTCATGTTGAAAAATCGAAAATTTTCAAAAAATGTTTTTTCTATCGAAAAATGTCAAATTTGATAATTTTTGGCTTATTTATACTTAGTCCAGTCATAAAGGACCTCTATGTATACATTTTGACTTACTTGGATCAAAATTTCAATGATTTGTATAGTCATGACTTTCATGTTGAAAAATCAAAAATTTTCAAAAAATGTTTTTTCTGTCGAAAAATGTCAAATTTGATCATTTTTGGCTTATTTATACTTAGTCCAGTCATAAAGGACCTCTATGTATACATTTTGACTTACTTGGATCAAAATTTCAATGATTTGTATAGTCATGACTCTCATGTTGAAGAATCGAAAATTTTCAAAAAATGTCTTTTCTATCGAAAAATGTCAAATTTGATCATTTTTGGCTTATTTATCCTTAGTCCACTCATAAAGGACCTCTATGTATACATTTTGACTTACTTGGATCAAAATTTCAATGATTTGTATAGTAATGACACTCATGTTGAAAAATCGAAAATTTTCAAAATATGATTTTTTTATCGAAAAATGTCAAATTTGATCATTTTTGGCTTATTTATACTTAGTCCAGTCATAAAGGACCTCTATGTATACATTTTGACTTACTTGGATAAAAATTTCAATTATTTGTAAAGTCATGACTCTCATGTTGAAAAATCGAAAGTTTTCAAAAAATGTTTTTTCCATCGAAAAATGTCAAATTTGATCATTTTGGGCTTATTTATACTTATTCCAGTCATAATCGACGTCTATGTATACATTTTGACTTACTTGGATTAAAATTTCAATGATTTTAATAGTCATGACTCTCATGTTTAAAAATACAAAATTTTCAAAAAATGTTTTTTCTATCGAAAAATGTCAAATTTGATCATTTTTGGCTTATTTATTCTTAGTCCAGTCATAAAGGACCTCTACGTATACATTTTGACTTACTTGGATCAAAATTTCAATGATTTGGATAGTCATGACTCTCATGTTGAAAAATCGAAAATTTTAGAAAAATGTTTTTTCTATCGAAAAATGTCAAATTTGATCATTTTTGGCTTATTTATACTTAGTCCAGTCATAAAGGACCTCTATGTATACATTTTGACTTACTTGGATAAAAATTTCAATGACTTGTAAAGTCATGACTCTCATGTTTAAAAATACAAAATTTTCAAAAAATGTTTTTTCTATCGAAAAATGTCAAATTTGATAATTTTTGGCTTATTTATACTTAGTCCAGTCATAAAGGACCTCTATGTATACATTTTGACTTACTTGGATCAAAATTTCAATGATTTGTAGTCATGACTCTCATGTTGAAAAATCGAAAATTTTCAAAAAATGTTTTTTTCTATCGAAAAATGTCAAATTTGATCATTTTTGGCTTATTTATATTTAGTCCAGTCATAAAGGACCTCTTTGTTTACATTTTGACTAACTTGGATAAAACTTTCAATGAATTGTAGTCATGACTCTCATGTTGAAAAATCGAAAATTTTCAAAAAATGTTTTTTCTATCATAAAATGTCAAATTTGATCATTTTTGGCTTATTTATACTTATTCCAGTCATAAACGATCTCTATTTATACATTTTGACTTACTTGGATCAAAATTTCAATGATATGGATAGTCATGACTCTCATGTTGAAGAATCGAAAATTTTAAAAAAATGTTTTTTCTATCGAAAAATGTCAAATTTGATCATTTTTGGCTTATTTATACTTAGTCCAGTCATAAACGACCCCAATGTACATATTTTGACTTACTTGGATCAAAATTTTAATGATTTGTAAAGTCATGACTCTCATGTTGAAAAATCGAAAATTTTCAAAAAATGTTTTTTCTATCGAAAAATGTCAAATTTGATCATTTTTGGCTTATTTATACTTAGTCCAGTCATAAAGGACCTCTATGTATACATTTTGACTTACTTGGATCAAAATTTCAATGAATTGTATGGTAATGACTCTCATGTTGAAAAATCGAAAATTTTCAAAAAATGTTTTTCTATCGAAAAATGTCAAATTTGATCATTTTTGGCTTATTTATACTTAGTCCAACCATAAAGGACCTCTATGTATACATTTTGACTTACTTGGATCAAAATTTCAATGATTTGTATAGTAATGACACTCATGTTGAAAAATCGAAAATTTTCAAAAAATGTTTTTTCTATCGAAAAATGTCAAATTTGATCATTTTTGGCTTATTTATACTTAGTCCAGTCATAAAGGACCTCTATGTATACATTTTGACTTACTGGGATCAAAATTTCAATGATTTGGATAGTCATGACTCTCATGATGAAAAATCGAAAATTTTCAAAAAATGTTTTTTTCTATCGAAAAATGTAAAATTTGATCATTTTTGTCTTATTTATACTTGATTCCAGTCACAAAAGACCTCTATGTATACATTTTGACTTACTTGGATCAAAATTTCAATGATTTGGATAGTCATGACTCTCATGTTAAAAAATCGAAAATTTTCAAAAAATGTTTTTTCTATCGAAAATGTCAAATTTGTTCATTTTTGGCTTATTTATACTTAGTCCAGCCATAAAGAACCTCTATGTATACATTTTGACTCACTGGGATCAAAATTTCAATGATTTGGATAGTCATGACTTTCATGTTGAAAAATCGAAAATTTTCAAAAAATGTTTTTTCTGTCGAAAAATGTCAAATTTGATCATTTTTGGCTTATTTATACTTAGTCCAGTCATAAAGGACCTCTATGTATACATTTTGACTTACTTGGATCAAAATTTCAATGATTTGTATAGTCATGACTCTCATGTTGAAAAATCGAAAATTTTCAAAAAATGTTTTTTCTATCGAAAAATGTCAAATTTGATCATTTTTGGCTTATTTATACTAAGTCCACTCATAAAGGACCTCTATGTATACATTTTGACTTACTTGGATAAAAATTTCAATTATTTGTAAAGTCATGACTCTCATGTTGAAAAATCGAAAGTTTTCAAAAAATGTTTTTTCCATCGAAAAATGTCAAATTTGATCATTTTGGGCTTATTTATACTTATTCCAGTCATAATCGACGTCTATGTATACATTTTGACTTACTTGGATTAAAATTTCAATGATTTGGATAGTCATGACTCTCATGTTTAAAAATACAAAATTTTCAAAAAATGTTTTTTCTATCGAAAAATGTCAAATTTGATCATTTTTGGCTTATTTATTCTTAGTCCAGTCATAAAGGACCTCTACGTATACATTTTGACTTACTTGGATCAAAATTTCAATGATTTGGATAGTCATGACTCTCATGTTGAAAAATCGAAAATTTTAGAAAAATGTTTTTTTCTATCGAAAAATGTCAAATTTGATCATTTTTGGCTTATTTATACTTAGTCCAGTCATAAAGGACCTCTATGTATACATTTTGACTACTTGGATAAAAATTTCAATGACTTGTAAAGTCATGACTCTCATGTTTAAAAATACAAAATTTTCAAAAAATGTTTTTTCTATCGAAAAATGTCAAATTTGATAATTTTTGGCTTATTTATACTTAGTCCAGTCATAAAGGACCTCTATGTATACATTTTGACTTACTTGGATCAAAATTTCAATGAATTGTAGTCATGACTCTCATGTTGAAAAATCGAAAATTTTCAAAAAATGTTTTTTCTATCATAAAATGTCAAATTTGATCATTTTTGGCTTATTTATACTTATTCCAGTCATAAACGATCTCTATTTATACATTTTGACTTACTTGGATCAAAATTTCAATGATATGGATAGTCATGACTCTCATGTTGAAGAATCGAAAATTTTAAAAAAATGTTTTTTCTATCGAAAAATGTCAAATTTGATCATTTTTGGCTTATTTATACTTAGTCCAGTCATAAACGACCCCAATGTACATATTTTGACTTACTTGGATCAAAATTTTAATGATTTGTAAAGTCATGACTCTCATGTTGAAAAATCGAAAATTTTCAAAAAATGTTTTTTCTATCGAAAAATGTCAAATTTGATAATTTTTGGCTTATTTTTACTTAGTCCAGTCATAAAGGACCTCTATGTATACATTTTGACTTACTTGGATCAAAATTTCAATGATTTGTATAGTCATGACTTTCATGTTGAAAAATCGAAAATTTTCAAAAAATGTTTTTTCTGTCGAAAAATGTCAAATTTGATCATTTTTGGCTTATTTATACTTAGTCCAGTCATAAAGGACCTCTATGTATACATTTTGACTTACTTGGATCAAAATTTCAATGATTTGTATGGTAATGACTCTCATGTTGAAAAATCGAAAATTTTCAAAAAATGTTTTTTCTATCGAAAAATGTCAAATTTGATCATTTTTGGCTTATTTATACTTAGTCCAACCATAAAGGACCTCTATGTATACATTTTGACTTACTTGGATCAAAATTTCAATGATTTGTATAGTAATGACACTCATGTTGAAAAATCGAAAATTTTCAAAAAATGTTTTTTTCTATCGAAAAATGTCAAATTTGATCATTTTTGGCTTATTTATACTTAGTCCAGTCATAAAGGACCTCTATGTATACATTTTGACTTACTGGGATCAAAATTTCAATGATTTGGATAGTCATGACTCTCATGATGAAAAATCGAAAATTTTCAAAAAATGTTTTTTCTATCGAAAAATGTAAAATTTGATCATTTTTGTCTTATTTATACTTGATTCCAGTCACAAAAGACCTCTATGTATACATTTTGACTTACTTGGATCAAAATTTCAATGATTTGGATAGTCATGACTCTCATGTTAAAAAATCGAAAATTTTCAAAAAATGTTTTTTCTATCGAAAATGTCAAATTTGTTCATTTTTGGCTTATTTATACTTAGTCCAGCCATAAAGAACCTCTATGTATACATTTTGACTCACTGGGATCAAAATTTCAATGATTTGGATAGTCATGACTCTCATGTTGAAAAATGAAAATTTTCAAATAATGTTTTTTCTATCGAAAAATGTCAAATTTGATCATTTTTGTCTTATGTATACTTGATTCCAGTCACAAAAGACCTCTATGTATACATTTTGACTTACTTGGATCAAAATTTCAATGATTTGGATAGTCATGACTCTCATGTTGAAAAATCGAAAATTTTCAAAAAATGTTTTTTCTATCGAAAAATGTCAAATTTGATCATTTTTGGCTTATTTATACTTAGTCCAGTCATAAAGGACCTCTATGTATACATTTTTACTTACTTTTATCAAAATTTCAATGATTTGTTTAGTCATGACTCTCATGTTAAAAAATCGAAAATTTTCAAAAAATGTTTTTTCTATCGAAAAATGTCAAATTTGATCATTTTTGGCTTATTTATACCTAGTCCAGTCATAAAGGACCTCTATGTATACATTTTGACTTACTTGGATAAAAATTTCAATGATTTGTAAAGTCATGACTCTCATGTTTAAAAATACAAAATTTTCAAAAAATGTTTTTTCTATCGAAAAATGTCAAATTTGATCATTTTTGGCTTATTTATACTTAGTCCAGTCATAAAGGACCTCTATGTATACATTTTTACTTACTTGGATCAAAATTTCAATGATTTGTAGTCATGACTCTCATGTTGAAAAATCGAAAATTTTCAAAAAATGTTTTTTCTATCGAAAAATGTCAAATTTGATCATTTTTGGCTTATTTATATTTAGTCCAGTCATAAAGGACCTCTTTGTTTACATTTTGACTAACTTGGATCAAAATTTCAATGAATTGTAGTCATGACTCTCATGTTGAAAAATCGAAAATTTTCAAAAAATGTTTTTTCTATCATAAAATGTCAAATTTGATCATTTTTGGCTTATTTATACTTATTCCAGTCATAAACGACCTCTATTTATACATTTTGACTTACTTGGATCAAAATTTCAATGATATGGATAGTCATGACTCTCATGTTGAAGAATCGAAAATTTTAAAAAAATGTTTTTTCTATCGAAAAATGTCAAATTTGATCATTTTTGGCTTATTTATACTTAGTCCAGTCATAAACGACCCCAATGTATATATTTTGACTTACTTGGATCAAAATTTTAATGATTTGTAAAGTCATGACTCTCATGTTGAAAAATCGAAAATTTTCAAAAAATGTTTTTTCTATCGAAAAATGTCAAATTTGATAATTTTTGGCTTATTTATACTTAGTCCAGTCATAAAGGACCTCTATGTATACATTTTGACTTACTTGGATCAAAATTTCAATGATTTGTGTAGTCATGACTTTCATGTTGAAAAATCGAAAATTTTCAAAAAATGTTTTTTCTGTCGAAAAATGTCAAATTTGATCATTTTTGGCTTATTTATACTTAGTCCAGTCATAAAGGACCTCTATGTATACATTTTGACTTACTTGGATCAAAATTTCAATGATTTGTATAGTCATGACTCTCATGTTGAAGAATCGAAAATTTTCAAAAAATGTCTTTTCTATCGAAAAATGTCAAATTTGATCATTTTTGGCTTATTTATACTAAGTCCACTCATAAAGGACCTCTATGTATACATTTTGACTTACTTGGATAAAAATTTCAATTATTTGTAAAGTCATGACTCTCATGTTGAAAAATCGAAAGTTTTCAAAAAATGTTTTTTCCATCGAAAAATGTCAAATTTGATCATTTTGGGCTTATTTATACTTATTCCAGTCATAATCGACGTCTATGTATACATTTTGACTTACTTGGATTAAAATTTCAATGATTTGGATAGTCATGACTCTCATGTTTAAAAATACAAAATTTTCAAAAAATGTTTTTTCTATCGAAAAATGTCAAATTTGATCATTTTTGGCTTATTTATTCTTAGTCCAGTCATAAACGACCTCTTTGTTAACATTTTGACTTACTAGCATCAAAATTTCAATGATTTGTATAATCATAACTATCATGTTGAAAAATCGAAAATTTTCAAAAAATGTTTTTTCTATCGAAAAATGTCAAATTTGATCATTTTTGGCTTATTTATACTTCTTCCAGTCATAAACGACCTCTATAAATACATTTTGGCTTACTTGAATCAAAATTTCAATGATTTGTAGTCATGACTCTCATGTTGAAAAATCGAAAATTTTCAAAAAATGTTTTTTTCTATCGAAAAATGTCAAATTTGATCATTTTTGGCTTATTTATACTTAGTCCAGTCATAAAGGACCTCTACGTATACATTTTGACTTACTTGGATCAAAATTTCAATGATTTGGATAGTCATGACTCTCATGTTGAAAAATCGAAAATTTTAGAAAAATGTTTTTTCTATCGATAAATGTCAGATTTGATCATTTTTGGCCTATTTATACTTGTTCCAGTCATAAACGACCTCTATGTATACATTTTGACTAACTTGGATCAAAATTTCAATGATTTGGATAGTCATGACTCTCATGTTTAAAAATACAAAATTTTCAAAAAATGTTTTTTCTATCGAAAAATGTCAAATTTGATCATTTTTAGCTTATTTATACTTAGTCCAGTCATAAAGGACCTCTATGTATACATTTTGACTTACTTGGATAAAAATTTCAATGATTTGTAGTCATGACTCTCTTGTTGAAAAATCGAAAATTTTCAAAAAATGTTTTTTCTATCGAATAATGTCAAATTTGATCATTTTTGGCTTATTAATATTTAGTCCAGTCATAAAGGACCTCTATGTTTACCTTTTGACTAACTTGGATAAAAATTTCAATGATTTACACTCATGACTCTCATGTTGAAAAATCGAAAATTTTCAAAAAATGTTTTTTCTATCGAAAAATGTCAAATTTGATCATTTTTGGCTTATTTATACTTAGTCCAACCATAAAGGACCTCTATGTATACATTTTGACTTACTTGGATCAAAATTTCAATGATTTGTATAGTAATGACACTCATGTTGAAAAATCGAAAATTTTCAAAAAATGTTTTTTCTATCGAAATATGTCAAATTTGATCATTTTTGGCTTATTTATACTTAGTCCAGTCATAAAGGACCTCTATGTATACATTTTGACTTACTAGGATCAAAATTTCAATGATTTGGATAGTCATGACTCTCATGATGAAAAATCGAAAATTTTCAAAAAATGTTTTTTCTATCGAAAAATGTAAAATTTGATCATTTTTGTCTTATTTATACTTGATTCCAGTCACAAAAGACCTCTATGTATACACTTTGACTTACTTGGATCAAAATTTCAATGATTTGGATAGTCATGACTCTCATGTTAAAAAATCGAAAATTTTCAAAAAATGTTTTTTCTATCGAAAATGTCAAATTTGTTCATTTTTGGCTTATTTATACTTAGTCCAGCCATAAAGAACCTCTATGTATACATTTTGACTTACTGGGATCAAAATTTCAATGATTTGGATAGTCATGACTCTCATGTTGAAAAATGAAAATTTTCAAATAATGTTTTTTCTATCGAAAAATGTCAAATTTGATCATTTTTGTCTTATTTATACTTGATTCCAGTCACAAAAGACCTCTATGTATACATTTTGACTTACTTGGATCAAAATTTCAATGATTTGGATAGTCATGACTCTCATGTTGAAAAATCGAAAATTTTCAAAAAATGTTTTTTCTATCGAAAAATGTCAAATTTGATCATTTTTGGCTTATTTATACTTAGTCCAGTCATAAAGGACCTCTATGTATACATTTTTACTTACTTTTATCAAAATTTCAATGATTTGTTTAGTCATGACTCTCATGTTAAAAAATCGAAAATTTTCAAAAAATGTTTCTTCTATCGAAAAATGTCAAGTTTGATCATTTTTGGCTTATTTATACTTAGTCCAGTCATAAAGGACCTCTATGTATACATTTTGACTTACTTAGATAAAAATTTCAATGATTTGTAAAGTCATGACTCTCATGTTTAAAAATACAAAATTTTCAAAAAATATTTTTTCTATCGAAAAATGTCAAATTTGATCATTTTTGGCTTATTTATACTTAGTCCAGTCATAAAGGACCTCTATGTATACATTTTTACTTACTTGGATCAAAATTTCAATGATTTGTAGTCATGACTCTCATGTTGAAAAATCGAAAATTTTCAAAAAATGTTTTTTCTATCGAAAAATGTCAAATTTGATCATTTTTGGCTTATTTATATTTAGTCCAGTCATAAAGGACCTCTATGTTTACATTTTGACTAACTTGAATCAAAATTTCAATGTATTGTAGTCATGACTCTCATGTTGAAAAATCGAAAATTTTCAAAAAATGTTTTTTCTATCATAAAATGTCAAATTTGATCATTTTTGGCTTATTTATACTTATTCCAGTCATAAACGACCTCTATTTATACATTTTGACTTACTTGGATCAAAATTTCAATGATATGGATAGTCATGACTCTCATGTTGAAGAATCGAAACTTTTAAAAAAATGTTTTTTCTATCGAAAAATGTCAAATTTGATCATTTTTGGCTTATTTATACTTAGTCCAGTCATAAACGACCCCAATGTATATATTTTGACTTACTTGGATCAAAATTTTAATGATTTGTAAAGTCATGACTCTCATGTTGAAAAATCGAAAATTTTCAAAAAATGTTTTTTCTATCGAAAAATGTCAAATTTGATAATTTTTGGCTTATTTATACTTAGTCCAGTCATAAAGGACCTCTATGTATACATTTTGACTTACTTGGATCAAAATTTCAATGATTTGTATAGTCATGACTTTCATGTTGAAAAATCGAAAATTTTCAAAAAATGTTTTTTCTGTCGAAAAATGTCAAATTTGATCATTTTTGGCTTATTTATACTTAGTCCAGTCATAAAGGACCTCTATGTATACATTTTGACTTACTTGGATCAAAATTTCAATGATTTGTATAGTCATGACTCTCATGTTGAAGAATCGAAAATTTTCAAAAAATGTCTTTTCTATCGAAAAATGTCAAATTTGATCATTTTTGGCTTATTTATACTTAGTCCACTCATAAAGGACCTCTATGTATACATTTTGACTTACTTGGATAAAAATTTCAATTATTTGTAAAGTCATGACTCTCATGTTGAAAAATCGAAAGTTTTCAAAAAATGTTTTTTCCATCGAAAAATGTCAAATTTGATCATTTTGGGCTTATTTATACTTATTTCAGTCATAAACGACGTCTATGTATACATTTTGACTTACTTGGATTAAAATTTCAATGATTTGGATAGTCATGACTCTCATGTTTAAAAATACAAAATTTTCAAAAAATGTTTTTTCTATCGAAAAATGTCAAATTTGATCATTTTTGGCTTATTTATTCTTAGTCCAGTCATAAACGACCTCTTTGTTAACATTTTGATTTACTAGGATCAAAATTTCAATGATTTGTATAATCATAACTATCATGTTGAAAAATCGAAAATTTTCAAAAAATGTTTTTTCTATCGAAAAATGTCAAATTTGATCATTTTTGGCTTATTTATACTTCTTCCAGTCATAAACGACCTCTATGTATACATTTTGGCTTACTTGAATCAAAATTTCAATGATTTGTAGTCATGACTCTCATGTTGAAAAATCGAAAATTTTCAAAAAATGTTTTTTCTATCGAAAAATGTCAAATTTGATCATTTTTGGCTTATTTATACTTATTCCAGGCATAAAAGACCTCTATGTATACATTCTGACTTAATTGGATCAAAATTTCAATGATTTGGATAGTCATGACTCTCATGTTGAAAAATCGAAAATTTTAGAAAAATGTTTTTTCTATCGATAAATGTCAGATTTGATCATTTTTGCCTATTTATACTTGTTCCAGTCATAAACGACCTCTATGTATACATTTTGACTAACTTGGATCAAAATTTCAATGATTTGGATAGTCATGACTCTCATGTTGAAAAATCGAAAATTTTCAAAAAATGTTTTTTCTATCGAAAAATGTCAAATTTGATCATTTTTGGCTTATTTATACTTATTCCAGGCATAAAAGACCTCTATGTATACATTTTGACTTAACTTGGATCAAAATTTCAATAATTTGGATAGTCATGACTCTCATGTTGAAAAATCGAAAATTTAAAAAAAATGTTTTCTCTATCAAAAATGTCAAATTTGATCATTTTTGGCTTATTTATACTTAGTCCAGTCATAAAGGACCTCTTTGTATACATTTTGACTTACTTGAATCAAAATTTCAATGATTTGTATAGTCATGACTCTCATGTTGAAGAATCGAAAATTTTCAAAAAATGTCTTTTCTATCGAAAAATGTCAAATTTGATCATTTTTGGCTTATTTATACTTAGTCCACTCATAAAGGACCTCTATGTATACATTTTGACTTACTTGGATCAAAATTTCAATGATTTGTATAGTAATGACACTCATGTTGAAAAATCGAAAATTTTCAAAAAATGTTTTTTCTATCGAAAAATGTCAAATTTGATCATTTTTGGCTTATTTATACTTAGTCCAGTCATAAGGGACCTCTATGTATACATTTTGACTTACTTGGATCAAAATTTCAATGATTTGTATGGTAATGACTCTCATGTTGAAAAATCGAAAATTTTCAAAAAAAGGTTTTTTCTATCGAAAAATGTCAAATTTGATCATTTTTGGCTTATTTATACTTAGTCCAGTCATAAAGGACCTCTTTGTATACATTTTGACTAACTTGGATCAAAATTCCAATGATTTGTATAGTCATGACTCTCATGTTGAAAAATCGAAAATTTTCAAAAAATGTTTTTTCTATCGAAAAATGTCAAATTTGATCATTTTTGGTTTATTTATACTTAGTCCAGTCATAAAGGACCTCTTTGTATACATTTTGACTAACTTGGATCAAAATTCCAATGATTTGTATAGTCATGACTCTCATGTTGAAAAATCGAAAATTTTCAAAAAATGTTTTTTCTATCGAAAAATGTCAAATTTGATCATTTTTGGCTCATTTATACTTAGTCCAGTCATAAACGACCTCTATTGTATAAATTTTGACTAACTTGGATCAAAATTTCAATGATTTGTATAGTCATGACATTCTAGTTGAAAAATCGAAAATTTTCAAAAATGTTTTTTCTATCGAAAAATGTCAAATTTGACCATTTTTGGCTTATTTATACTTATTCCAGTCATAAACGACCACTGTGTATACATTTTGACTTACTTGGATCAAAATTTCAATGATTTGGATAGTCATGACTCTCATGTTGAAAAATCGAAAATTTTCAAGAAATGTTTTTTCTATCGAAAAATGTCAAATTTGATCATTTTTGGCTTATTTGTACTTAGTCCAGTCATAAACGACCTCTATTGTATAAACTTTGACTAACTTGGATCAAAATTTCAATGATTTGGATAGTCATGACTCTCATGTTGAAAAATCGAAAATTTTCAAAAAATGTTTTTTCTATCGAAAAATGTCAAATTTGATCATTTTTGGCTTATTTATACTTAGTCCAGTCATAAACGACCTCTATGTATACATTTTGACTTACTTGGATCAAAATTTCAATGATTTGTATAGTCATGACTCTCAATTTGAAAAATCCAAAATTTTCAAAAAATGTTTTTTCTATCGAAAAATGTCTAATTTGATCATTTTTGGCTTATTTATACTTAATCCAGTCATAAACGACCTGTATGTATACATTTTGACTTACTTGGATCAAAATTTCAATGATTTGTATAGTCATGATACCATGTTGAAAAATCGAAAATTTTCAAAAAATGTTTTTTCTATCGAAAATGTCAAATTTGTTCATTTTTGGCTTATTTATACTTAGTCCAGCCATAAAGAACCTCTATGTATACATTTTGACTTACTGGGATCAAAATTTCAATGATTTGGATAGTCATGACTCTCATGTTGAAAAATGAAAATTTTCAAATAATGTTTTTTCTATCGAAAAATGTCAAATTTGATCATTTTTGTCTTATTTATACTTGATTCCAGTCACAAAAGACCTCTATGTATACATTTTGACTTACTTGGATCAAAATTTCAATGATTTGGATAGTCATGACTCTCATGTTGAAAAATCGAAAATTTTCAAAAAATGTTTTTTCTATCGAAAAATGTCAAATTTGATCATTTTTGGCTTATTTATACTTAGTCCAGTCATAAAGGACCTCTATGTATACATTTTGACTTACTTGGATAAAAATTTCAATGATTTGTAAAGTCATGACTCTCATGTTTAAAAATACAAAATTTTCAAAAAATGTTTTTTCTATCGAAAAATGTCAAATTTGATCATTTTTGGCTTATTTATACTTAGTCCAGTCATAAAGGACCTCTATGTATACATTTTTACTTACTTGGATCAAAATTTCAATGATTTGTAGTCATGACTCTCATGTTGAAAAATCGAAAATTTTCAAAAAATGTTTTTTCTATCGAAAAATGTCAAATTTGATCATTTTTGGCTTATTTATATTTAGTCCAGTCATAAAGGACCTCTATGTTTACATTTTGACTAACTTGAATCAAAATTTCAATGAATTGTAGTCATGACTCTCATGTTGAAAAACCGAAAATTTTCAAAAAATGTTTTTTCTATCAAAAAATGTCAAATTTGATCATTTTTGGCTTATTTATACTTATTCCAGTCATAAACGACCTCTATTTATACATTTTGACTTACTTGGATCAAAATTTCAATGATATGGATAGTCATGACTCTCATGTTGAAGAATCGAAAATTTTAAAAAAATGTTTTTTTCTATCGAAAAATGTCAAATTTGATCATTTTTGGCTTATTTATACTTAGTCCAGTCATAAACGACCCCAATGTATATATTTTGACTTACTTGGATCAAAATTTTAATGATTTGTAAAGTCATGACTCTCATGTTGAAAAATCGAAAATTTTCAAAAAATGTTTTTTCTATCGAAAAATGTCAAATTTGATAATTTTTGGCTTATTTATACTTAGTCCAGTCATTAAGGACCTCTATGTATACATTTTGACTTACTTGGATCAAAATTTCAATGATTTGTATAGTCATGACTTTCATGTTGAAAAATCGAAAATTTTCAAAAAATGTTTTTTCTGTCGAAAAATGTCAAATTTGATCATTTTTGGCTTATTTATACTTAGTCCAGTCATAAAGGACCTCTATGTATACATTTTGACTTACTTGGATCAAAATTTCAATGATTTGTATAGTCATGACTCTCATGTTGAAGAATCGAAAATTTTCAAAAAATGTCTTTTCTATCGAAAAATGTCAAATTTGATCATTTTTGGCTTATTTATACTTAGTCCACTCATAAAGGAACTCTATGTATACATTTTGACTTACTTGGATAAAAATTTCAATGATTTGGATAGTCATGACTCTCATGTTTAAAAATACAAAATTTTCAAAAAATGTTTTTTCTATCGAAAAATGTCAAATTTGATCATTTTTGGCTTATTTATTCTTAGTCCAGTCATAAACGACCTCTTTGTTAACATTTTGACTTACTAGGATCAAAATTTCAATGATTTGTATAATCAAAACTATCATGTTGAAAAATCGAAAATTTTCAAAAAATGTTTTTTCTATCGAAAAATGTCAAATTTGATCATTTTTGGCTTATTTATACTTCTTCCAGTCATAAACGACCTCTATGTATACATTTTGGCTTACTTGAATCAAAATTTCAATGATTTGTAGTCATGACTCTCATGTTGAAAAATCGAAAATTTTCAAAAAATGTTTTTTCTATCGAAAAATGTCAAATTTGATCATTTTTGGCTTATTTATACTAATTCCAGGCATAAAAGACCTCTATGTATACATTTTGACTAACTTGGATCAAAATTTCAATGATTTGGATAGTCATGACTCTCATGTTGAAAAATCGAAAATTTTCAAAAAATGTTTTTTCTATCGAAAAATGTCAAATTTGATCATTTTTGGCTTATTTATACTTAGTCCAGTCATAAAGGACCTCTACGTATACATTTTGACTTACTTGGATCAAAATTTCAATGATTTGGATAGTCATGACTCTCATGTTGAAAAATCGAAAATTTTAGAAAAATGTTTTTTCTATCGATAAATGTCAGATTTGATCATTTTTGGCCTATTTATACTTGTTCCAGTCATAAACGACCTCTATGTTTACATTTTGACTAACTTGGATCAAAATTTCAATGATTTGGATAGTCATGACTCTCATGTTGAAAAATCGAAAATTTTAAAAAAATGTTTTTTCTATCGAAAAATGTCAAATTTGATCATTTTTGGCTTATTTATACTTATTCCAGGCATAAAAGACCTCTATGTATACATTTTGACTTAACTTGGATCAAAATTTCAATGATTTGGATAGTCATGACTCTCATGTTGAAAAATCGAAAATTTAAAAAAAATGTTTTCTCTATCAAAAATGTCAAATTTGATCATTTTTGGCTTATTTATACTTATTCCAGTCAAAAACGACCTCTATCTATACATTTTGGCTTACTTGGATCAAAATTTCAATGATTTGTAGTCATGACTCTCATGTTGAAAAATCGAAAATTTTCAAAAAATGTTTTTTCTATCGAAAAATGTCAAATTTGATCATTTTTGGCTTATTTATACTTATTCCAGGCATATAAGACCTCTATGTATACATTTTGACTAACTTGGATCAAAATTTCAATGATTTGGATAGTCATGACTCTCATGTTGAAAAATCGAAAATTTTCAAAAAATGTCTTTTCTATCGAAAAATGTCAAATTTGATCATTTTTGGCTTATTTATACTTAGTCCACTCATAAAGGACCTCTATGTATACATTTTGACTTACTTGGATAAAAATTTCAATTATTTGTAAAGTCATGACTCTCATGTTGAAAAATCGAAAGTTTTCAAAAAATGTTTTTTCCATCGAATAATGTCAAATTTGATCATTTTGGGCTTATTTATACTTATTCCAGTCATAAACGACGTCTATGTATACATTTTGACTTACTTGGATTAAAATTTCAATGATTTGGATAGTCATGACTCTCATGTTTAAAAATACAAAATTTTCAAAAAATGTTTTTTCTATCGAAAAATGTCAAATTTGATCATTTTGGGCTTATTTATTCTTAGTCCAGTCATAAACGACCTCTTTGTAAACATTTTGACTTACTAGGATCAAAATTTCAATGATTTGTATAATCATAACTATCATGTTGAAAAATCGAAAATTTTCAAAAAATGTTTTTTCTATCGAAAAATGTCAAATTTGATCATTTTTGGCTTATTTATACTTCTTCCAGTCATAAACGACCTCTATGTATTCATTTTGGCTTACTTGGATCAAAATTTCAATGATTTGTAGTCATGACTCTCATGTTGAAAAATCCAAAATTTTCAAAAAATGTTTTTTCTATCGAAAAATGTCTAATTTGATCATTTTTGGCTTATTAGACTTATTCCAGGCATAAAAGACCTCTATGTATACATTTTGACTAACTTGGATCAAAATTTCAATGATTTGGATAGTCATGACTCTCATGTTGAAAAATCGAAAATTTTCAAATAATGTTTTTTCTATCGAAAAATGTCAAATTTGATCATTTTTGGATTATTTATACTTATTCCAGGCATAAAGGACCTCTACGTATACATTTTGACTTAACTTGGATCAAAATTTCAATGATTTGGATAGTCATGACTCTCATGTTGAAAAATCGAAAATTTAAAAAAAATGTTTTCTGTATCAAAAATGTCAAATTTGATCATTTTTGGCCTATTTATACTTGTTCCAGTCATAAACGACCTCTATGTATACATTTTGACTAACTTGGATCAAAATTTCAATGATTTGGATAGTCATGACTCTCATGTTGAAAAATCGAAAATTTTCAAAAAATGTTTTTTCTATCGAAAAATGTCAAATTTGATCATTTTTGGCTTATTTATACTTATTCCAGGCATAAAAGACCTCTATGTATACATTTTGACTTAACTTGGATCAAAATTTCAATGATTTGGATAGTCATGACTCTCATGTTGAAAAATCGAAAATTTAAAAAAAATGTTTTCTCTATCAAAAATGTCAAATTTGATCATTTTTGGCTTATTTATACTTATTCCAGTCAAAAACGACCTCTATCTATACATTTTGGCTTACTTGGATCAAAATTTCAATGATTTGTAGTCATGACTCTCATGTTGAAAAATCGAAAATTTTCAAAAAATGTTTTTTCTATCGAAAAATGTCAAATTTGATCATTTTTGGCGTATTTTACTTATTCCAGGCATAAAAGACCTCTATGTATACATTTTGACTAACTTGGATCAAAATTTCAATGATTTGGATAGTCATGACTCTCATGTTGAAAAATCGAAAATTTTCAAAAAATGTCTTTTCTATCGAAAAATGTCAAATTTGATCATTTTTGGCTTATTTATACTTAGTCCACTCATAAAGGACCTCTATGTATACATTTTGACTTACTTGGATAAAAATTTCAATTATTTGTAAAGTCATGACTCTCATGTTGAAAAATCGAAAGTTTTCAAAAAATGTTTTTTCCATCGAATAATGTCAAATTTGATCATTTTGGGCTTATTTATACTTATTCCAGTCATAAACGACGTCTATGTATACATTTTGACTTACTTGGATTAAAATTTCAATGATTTGGATAGTCATGACTCTCATGTTTAAAAATACAAAATTTTCAAAAAATGTTTTTTCTATCGAAAAATGTCAAATTTGATCATTTTGGGCTTATTTATTCTTAGTCCAGTCATAAACGACCTCTTTGTAAACATTTTGACTTACTAGGATCAAAATTTCAATGATTTGTATAATCATAACTATCATGTTGAAAAATCGAAAATTTTCAAAAAATGTTTTTTCTATCGAAAAATGTCAAATTTGATCATTTTTGGCTTATTTATACTTCTTCCAGTCATAAACGACCTCTATGTATACATTTTGGCTTACTTGGATCAAAATTTCAATGATTTGTAGTCATGACTCTCATGTTGAAAAATCCAAAATTTTCAAAAAATGTTTTTTCTATCGAAAAATGTCTAATTTGATCATTTTTGGCTTATTAGACTTATTCCAGGCATAAAAGACCTCTATGTATACATTTTGACTAACTTGGATCAAAATTTCAATGATTTGGATAGTCATGACTCTCATGTTGAAAAATCGAAAATTTTCAAAAAATGTTTTTTCTATCGAAAAATGTCAAATTTGATCATTTTTGGATTATTTATACTTATTCCAGGCATAAAGGACCTCTACGTATACATTTTGACTTAACTTGGATCAAAATTTCAATGATTTGGATAGTCATGACTCTCATGTTGAAAAATCGAAAATTTAAAAAAAATGTTTTCTCTATCAAAAATGTCAAATTTGATCATTTTTGGCTTATTTATACTTATTCCAGTCAAAAACGACCTCTATGTATACATTTTGGCTTACTTGGATCAAAATTTCAATGATTTGTAGTCATGACTCTCATGTTGAAAAATCGAAAATTTTCAAAAAATGTTTTTTCTATCGAAAAATGTCAAATTTGATCATTTTTGGCTTATTTATACTTATTCCAGGCATAAAAGACCTCTATGTATACATTTTGACTAACTTGGATCAAAATTTCAATGATTTGGATAGTCATGACTCTCATGTTGAAAAATCGAAAATTTTCAAAAAATGTCTTTTCTATCGAAAAATGTCAAATTTGATCATTTTTGGCTTATTTATACTTAGTCCACTCATAAAGGACCTCTATGTATACATTTTGACTTACTTGGATAAAAATTTCAATTATTTGTAAAGTCACGACTCTCATGTTGAAAAATCGAAAGTTTTCAAAAAATGTTTTTTCCATCGAATAATGTCAAATTTGATCATTTTGGGCTTATTTATACTTATTCCAGTCATAAACGACGTCTTTGTATACATTTTGACTTACTTGGATTAAAATTTCAATGATTTGGATAGTCATGACTCTCATGTTTAAAAATACAAAATTTTCAAAAAATGTTTTTTCTATCGAAAAATGTCAAATTTGATCATTTTGGGCTTATTTATTCTTAGTTTAGTCATAAAGGTCCTTTATGTATACATTTTGACTTACTTGGATCAAAATTTCAATGATTTGTATAGTCATGACTCTCATGTTGAAGAATCGAAAATTTTAAAAAAATGTTTTTTCTATCGAAAAATGTCAAATTTGATCATTTTTGGCTTATTAGACTTATTCCAGGCATAAAAGACCTCTATGTATACATTTTGACTAACTTGGATCAAAATTTCAATGATTTGGATAGTCATGACTCTCATGTTGAAAAATCGAAAATTTTCAAAAAATGTTTTTTCTATCGAAAAATGTCAAATTTGATCATTTTTGGCTTATTTATACTTAGTCCAGTCATAAAGGACCTCTACGTATACATTTTGACTTACTTGGATCAAAATTTCAATGATTTGGATAGTCATGACTCTCATGTTGAAAAATCGAAAATTTTCAAAAAATGTTTTTTCTATCGAAAAATGTCAAATTTGATCATTTTTGGATTATTTATACTTATTCCAGGCATAAAAGACCTCTATGTATACATTTTGACTTAACTTGGATCAAAATTTCAATGATTTGGATAGTCATGACTCTCATGTTGAAAAATCGAAAATTTAAAAAAAATGTTTTCTGTATCAAAAATGTCAAATTTGATCATTTTTGGCTTATTTATACTTATTCCAGTCAAAAACGACCTCTATGTATACATTTTGGCTTACTTGGATCAAAATTTCAATGATTTGTAGTCATTACTCTCATGTTGAAAAATCGAAAATTTTCAAAAAATGTTTTTTCTATCGAAAAATGTCAAATTTGATCATTTTTGGCTTATCTATACTTATTCCAGGCATAAAAGACCTCTATGTGTACATTTTGACTAACTTGGATCAAAATTTCAATGATTTGGATAGTCATGACTCTCATGTTGAAAAATCGAAAATTTTCAAAAAATGTTTTTTCTATCGAAAAATGTCAAATTTGATCATTTTTGGCTTATTTATACTTAGTTCAGTCATAAAGGACCTCAACGTATACATTTTGACTTACTTGGATCAAAATTTCAATGATTTAGATAGTCATGACTCTCATGTTGAAAAATCGAAAATTTTAGAAAAATGTTTTTTCTATCGATAAATGTCAAATTTGATCATTTTTGGCCTATTTATACTTGTTCCAGTCATAAACGACCTCTATGTATATATTTTGACTAACTTGGATCAAAATTTCAATGATTTGGATAGTCATGACTCTCATGTTGAAAAATCGAAAATTTTCAAAAAATGTTTTTTCTATCGAAAAATGTCAAATTTGATCATTTTTGGCTTATTTATACTTATTCCAGGCATAAAAGACCTCTATGTATACATTTTGACTTAACTTGGATCAAAATTTCAATGATTTGGATAGTCATGACTCTCATGTTGAAAAATCGAAAATTTAAAAAAAATGTTTTCTCTATCAAAAATGTCAAATTTGATCATTTTTGGCTTATTTATACTTATTCCAGTCATAAACGGCCTCTATGTATACATTTTGTCTTACTTGGATCAAAATTTCAATGATTTGGATAGTCATGACTCTCATGTTGAAAAATCGAAAATTTTCAAAAAATGTTTTTTCTATCGAAAAATGTCAAATTTGATCATTTTTGGCTTATTTATACTTAGTTTAGTCATAAAGGTCCTTTATGTATACATTTTGACTTACTTGGATCAAAATTTCAATGATTTGTATAGTCATGACTCTCATGTTGAAGAATCGAAAATTTTAAAAAAATGTTTTTTCTATCGAAAAATGTCAAATTTGATCATTTTTGGCTTATTTATACTTAGTCCAGTCATAAACGACCTCAATGTATATATTTTGACTTACTTGGATCAAAATTTTAATGATTTGTAAAGTCATGACTCTCATGTTGAAAAATGGAAAGTTTTCAAAAAATGTTTTTTCCATCGAAAAATGTCAAATTTGATCATTTTTGGCTTATTTATACTTATTCCAGTCATAAACGACGTCTATGTATACATTTTAACTTACTTGGATTAAAATTTCAATGATTTGGATAGTCATGACTCTCATGTTTAAAAATACAAAATTTTCAAAAAATGTTTTTTCTATCGAAAAATGTCAAATTTGATCATTTTTGGCTTATTTATTCTTAGTCCAGTCATAAACGACCTCTATGTATACATTTTGACTTACTAGGATCAAAATTTCAATGATTTGTATAATCATAACTCTCATGTTGAAAAATCGAAAATTTTCAAAAAATGTTTTTTCTATCGAAAAATGTCAAATTTGATCATTTTTGGCTTATAGATACTTCTTCCAGTCATAAACGATCTCTATGTATACATTTTGGCTTACTTGGCTCAAAATTTCAATGATTTGTAGTCATGACTCTCATGTAGAAAAATCGAAAATTTTCAAAAAATGTTTTATCAATCGAAAATGTCAAATTTGTTCATTTTTGGCTTATTTATACTTAGTCCAGTCATAAAGGACCTCTATGTATACATTTTGACTTACTTGGATCAAAATTTCAATGATTTGTATAGTCATGACTCTCATATTGAAAAATCGAAAATTTTCAAAAAATGTTTATTATATCGAAAAATGTCAAATTTGATCATTTTTGGCTTATTTATACTTAGTCCAGTCTCAAAAGACCTCTATGTATAAATTTTGTCTTACTTTTATCAAAATTTTAATGATTTGGATAGTCATGACTCTCATGTTGAAAAATCGAAAATTTAAAAAAAATGTTTTCTCTATCAAAAATGTCAAATTTGATCATTTTTGGCTTATTTATACTTATTCCAGTCAAAAACGACCTATATGTATACATTTTGACTTACTTTTATCAAAATTTCAATGATTTGGATAGTCATGACTCTCATATTGAAAAATCCAAAATTTTCAAAAAATGTTTTTTCTATCGAAAAATGTCAAATTTGATCATTTTTGGCTTATTTATACTTAGTCCAGTCATTAAGGTCCTTTATGTATACATTTTGACTTACTTGGATCAAAATTTCAATGATTTGTATAGTCATGACTCTCATGTTGAAAAATCGCAAATTTTCAAAAAATGTTTATTATATCGAAAAATGTCAAATTTGATCATTTTTGGCTTATTTATACTTACTCCAGTCATAAACGACCTCTATGTATAAATTTAGACTTACTTTTATCAAAATTTCAATGATTTGTATAGTCATGACATTCTAGTTGAAAAATCGAAAATTTCAAAAAATGTTTTTTCTATAGAAAAATGTAAAATTTCATCATTTTTGGCTTATTTATACTTAGTGCAGTCATAAAGGACCTCTATGTATACATTTTGACTTACTTGGATCAAAATTTCAATGATTTGGATAGTCATGACTCTCATGTTGAAAAATCGAAAATTTTCAAAAAATGTTTTTTCTATAGAAAAATGTCAAATTTGATCATTTTTGGCTTATTTATACTTAGTCCAGTCATAAAGGACCTCTATGTATACATTTTCACTTACTTGGATCAAAATTTCAATGATTTGTATAGTCATGACTCTCATGTTGGAAAATCGAAAATTTTCAAAAAATGTTTTTTCTATCGAAAAATGTCAAATTTGATCATTTTTGGCTTATTTATACTTAGTCCAGTCATAAACGACCTCTATGTATACATTTTGACTTACTTGGATCAAAATTTCAATGATTTGTAAAGTCATGACTCTCATATTGAAAAATCCAAAATTTTCAAAAAATGTTTTTTCTATCGAAAAATGTCAAATTTGATCAGTTTTGGCTAATTTTTATACTTAATCCAGTCATAAACGACCTGTATGTATACATTTTGACTTATTTGGATCAAAATTTCAATGATTTGTGTAGTCATGATACCATGTTGAAAAATCGAAAATTTTCAAAAAATGTTTTTTCTATCGAAAAATGTCAAATTTGATCATTTTTGGCTTATTTATACTTAGTCCACTCATAAACGACCTCTATGTATACATTTTGACTTACTTGGATCAAAATTCCAATGATTTGGATAGTCATGATTCTCATGTTGAAAAATCGAAAATTTCCAAAAATTTTTTTTCTATCGAAAAATGTCAAATTTGATCATTTTTGGCTTATTTATACTTAGTCCAGTCATAAACGACCTCTATTGTATAAATTTTGACTAACTTGGATCAAAATTTCAATGATTTGGATAGTCATGACTTTCATGTTGAAAAATCGAAAATTTTCAAAAAATGTTTTTTCTAGCGAAAAATGTCAAATTTGATCATTTTTGGCTTATTTATACTTAGTGCAGTCATAAAGACCCTCTATGTATACATTTTGACTTACTTGGATCAAAATTTCAATGATTTGTATAGTCATGACTCTCATGTTGAAAAATCGAAAATTTTCAAAAAATGTTTTTTCTATCGAAAAATGTCAAATTTGATCATTTTTGGCTTATTTATACTTAGTCCAGTCATAAACGACCTCTATGTATACATTTTGACTTACTTGGATCAAAATTTCAATGATTTGTATAGTCATGATACCATGTTGAAAAATCCAAAATTTTCAAAAAATGTTTTTTCTATCGAAAAATGTCAAATTTGATCATTTTTGGCTTATTTATACTTAATCCTGTCATAAACGACCTGTATGTATACATTTTGACTTACTTGGATCAAAATTTCAATGATTTGTATAGTCATGATACCATGTTGAAAAATCGAAAATTTTCAAAAAATGTTTTTTCTATCGAAAAATGTCAAATTTGATCATTTTTGGCTTATTTATACTTAGTCCAGTCATAAACGACCTCTATGTATACATTTTGACTTACTTGGATCAAAATTTCAATGATTTGTATAGTCATGATACCATGTTGAAAAATCCAAAATTTTCAAAAAATGTTTTTTCTATCGAAAAATGTCAAATTTGATCATTTTTGGCTTATTTATACCTAATCCTGTCATAAACGACCTGTATGTATACATTTTGACTTACTTGGATCAAAATTTCAATGATTTGTATAGTCATGACACCATGTTGAAAAATCGAAAATTTTCAAAAAATGTTTTTTCTATCGAAAAATGTCAAATTTGATAATTTTTGGCTTATTTATACTTGGTCCAGTCATAAACGACCTCTATTGTATAAATTTTGACTAACTTGGATCAAAATTTCAATGATTTGTATCGTCATGACATTCTAGTTGAAAAATCGAAAATTTTCAAAAAATGTTTTTTCTATCGAAAAATGTCAAATTTGATCATTTTTGGCTTATTTATACTTAGTCCATTCATAAAGGACCTCTATGTATATATTTTGACTTACTTGGATCAAAATTTCAATGATTTGTATAGTCATGACTTTCATGTTGAAAAATCGAAAATTTAAAAAAATGTTTTTTCTATCGAAAAATGTCAAATTTGATCATTTTTGGCTTATTTATACTTATTCCAGTCATAAACGACCTCTATGTATACATTTTGACTTACTTGGATCAAAATTTCAATGATTTGGATAGTCATGACTCTCATGTTGAAAAATCGAAAATTTTCAAAAAATGTTTTTTTTATCGAAAAATGTCAAATTTGATCATTTTTGGCTTATTTATACTTATTCCAGTCATAAACGACCTCAATGTATATATTTTGACTTACTTGGATCAAAATTTTAATGATTTGTAAAGTCATGACTCTCATGTTGAAAAATCGAAAATTTTCAAAAAATGTTTTTTCTATCGAAAAATGTCAAATTTGATCATTTTTGGCTTATTTATACTTAGTCCAGTCATAAAGGACCTCTATGTATACATTTTGACTAACTTGGATCAAAATTCCAATGGTTTGTATAGTCATGACTCTCATGTTGAAAAATCGAAAATTTTCAAAAAATATTTTTTCTATCGAAAAATGTCAAATTGGATCATTTTTGGCTTATTTATACTTAGTCCAGTCATAAACGACCTCTATGTATACATTTTGACTTACTTGGATCAAAATTTCATAGATTTGTATAGTCATGACTCTCTTGTTGAAAAATCCAAAATTTTCAAAAAATGTTTTTTCCATCGAAAAATGTCAAATTTGATCATTTTTGGCTAATTGCTATACTTAATCCAGTCATAAACGACCTGTATGTATACATTTTGACTTACTTGGATCAAAATTTCAATGATTTGTGTAGTAATGATACCATGTTGAAAAATCGAAAATTTTCAAAAAATGTTTTTTCTATCGAAAAATGTCAAATTTGATCATTTTTGGCTTATTTATACTTAGTCCAGTCATAAACGACCTCTAAGTATACATTTTGACTTACTTGGATCAAAATTCCAATGATTTGGATAGTCATGATTCTCATGTTGAAAAATCGAAAATTTTCAAAAAATGTTTTTTCTATCGAAAAATGTCAAATTTGATCATTTTTGGCTTATTTATACTTAGTCCAGTCATAAACGACCTCTATTGTATAAATTTTGACTAACTTGGATCAAAATTTCAATGATTTGGATAGTCATGACTCTCATGTTGAAAAATCGAAAATTTTCAAAAAATGTTTTTTCTAGCGAAAAATGTCAAATTTGATCATTTTTGGCTTTTGTATACTTAGTCCAGTCATAAACGACCTCTATGTATACATTTTGACTAACGAGGATCAAAATTTCAATGATTTGTATAATCATGACTCTCATGTTGAAAAATCGAAAATTTTCAAAAAATGTTTTTTCTATCGAAAAATGTCAAATTTGATCATTTTTGGCTTATTTATACTTAGTCCAGTCATAAACGACCTCAATGTATATATTTTGACTTACATGGATCTAAATTTTAATGATTTGTAAAGTCATGACTCTCATGTTGAAAAATCGAAAATTTGCATAAAATGTTTTTTCTATCGAAAAATGTCAAATTTGATCATTTTTGGCTTTTGTATACTTAGTCCAGTCATAAACGACCTCTATGTATACATTTTGACTAACTATGATCAAAATTTCAATGATTTGTATAATCATGACTCGCATGTTGAAAAATCGAAAATTTTCAAAAAATGTTTTTTCTATCGAAAAATGTCAAATTTGATCATGTTTGGCTTATTTATACTTAGTCCAGTCATAAACGACCTCTATGTATACATTTTGACTTACTTGGATCAAAATTTCAATGATTTGTATAGTCATGACTCTCATGTTGAAAAATCCAAAATTTTCAAAAAATGTTTTTTCTATCGAAAAATGTCAAATTTGATCATTTTTGGCTTATTTATACTTAGTCCAGTCATAAACGACCTCTATTGTATAAATTTTGACTAACTTGGATCAAAATTTCAATGAATTGTATAGTCATGACTCTCATGTTGAAAAATCGAAAATTTTCAAAAAATGTTTTTTCTATCGAAAAATGTCAAATTTGATCATTTTTGGCTTATTTATACTTAATCCAGTCATAAACGACCTGTATGTATACATTTTGACTTACTTGGATCAAAATTTCAATGATTTGTATAGTCATGATACCATGTTGAAAAATCGAAAATTTTCAAAAAATGTTTTTTCTATCGAAAAATGTCTAATTTGATCATTTTTCGCTTATTTATACTTAATCCAGTCATAAACGTCCTGTATGTATACATTTTGACTTACTTGGATCAAAATTTCAATGATTTGTATAGTCATGATACCATGTTGAAAAATCGAAAATTTTCAAAAAATGTTTTTTCTATCGAAAAATGTCTAATTTGATCATTTTTCGCTTATTTATACTTAATCCAGTCATAAACGACCTGTATGTATACATTTTGACTTACTTGGATCAAAATTTCAATGATTTGGATAGTCATGACTCTCATGTTGAAAAATCCAAAATTTTCAAAAAATGTTTTTTCTATCGAAAAATCTCAAATTTGATCATTTTTGACTTATTTGTACTTAGTCCAGTCATAAACGACCTTCTTTGTATAAATTTTGACCAACTTGGATCAAAATTTCAATGATTTGGATAGTCATGACTCTCATGTTGAAAAATCCAAAATTTTCAAAAAATGTTTTTTCTATCGAAAAATGTCAAATTTGATCATTTTTGACTTATTTGTACTTAGTCCAGTCATAAACGACCTTCTTTGTATAAATTTTAACCAACTTGGATCAAAATTTCAATGATTTGGATAGTCATGACTCTCATGTTGAAAAATCGAAAATTTTCAAAATATGTTTTTTCTAGCGAAAAATGTCAAATTTGATCATTTTTGGCTTATTTATACTTAGTCCAGTCATAAACGACCTCAATGTATACATTTTGACTTACTTGGATCAAAATTTTAATGATTTGTAAAGTCATGACTCTCATGTTGAAAAATCGAAAATTTTCAAAAAATGTTTTTTTCTATCGAAAAATGTCAAATTTGATCATTTTTGGCTTATTTATACTTAGTGCAGTCATAAAGGACCTTTATATATACATTTTGACTTACTTGGATCAAAATTTCAATGATTTGTATAGTCATGACTCTCATGTTGAAAAATCCAAAATTTTCAAAAAATGTTTTTTCTATCGAATAATGTCAAATTTGATCATTTTTGGCTTTTTTATACTTAGTCCAGTCATAAACGACCTCTATGTATACATTTTGACTTACTAGGATCAAAATTTCAATGATTTGTATAATCATGACTCTCATGTTGAAAAATCGAAATTTTTCAAAAAATGTTTTTTCTATCGAAAAATGTCAAATTTGATCATTTTTGGCTTATTTATACTTAAACCAGTCATAAACGACCTAAATGTACATATTTTGACTTACTTGGATCAAAATTTCAATGATTTGTAAAGTCATGACTCTCATGTTGAAAAATCGAAAATTTTCAAAAAATGTTTTTTTCTATCGAAAAAATGTCAAATTTGATCATTTTTGGCTTATTTATACTTAGTCCAGTCATAAACGACCTCTATGTATACATTTTGACTTACTTGGATCAAAATTTCAATGATTTGTATAGTCATGACTCTCATGTTGAAAAATCGAAAATTTTCAAAAAATGTTTTTTCTATCGAAAAATGTCAAATTTGATCATTTTTGGCTTATTTGTACTTAGTCCAGTCATAAACGACCTCTTTTGTATAAATTTTGACCAACTTGGATCAAAATTTCAATGATTTGGATAGTCATGACTCTCATGTTGAAAAATCGAAAATTTTCCAAATATGTTTTTTCTAGCGAAAAATGTCAAATTTGATCATTTTTGGCTTATTTATACTTAGTCCAGTCATAAACGACCTCTATGTATACATTTTGACTTACTTGGCTCAAAATTTCAATGATTTGTATAGTCATGATACCATGTTGAAAAATCGAAAATTTTCAAAAAATGTTTTTTTTTTCGAAAAATGTCAAATTTGATCATTTTTGGCTTATTTATACTTAGTCCAGTCATAAAGGACCTCTATGTATACATTTTGACTAACTTGGATCAAAATTCCAATGATTTGTATAGTCATGACTCTCATGTTGAAAAATCGAAAATTTTCAAAAAATGTTTTTTTCTATCGAAAAATGTCAAATTTGATCATTTTTGGCTCATTTATACTTTGTCCAGTCATAAACGACCTCTATTGTATAAATTTTGACTAACTTGGATCAAAATTTCAATGATTTGTATAGTCATGACATTCTAGTTGAAAAATCGAAAATTTTCAAAAATGTTTTTTCTAGCGAAAAATGTACAATTTGATCATTTTTGGCTTATTTATACTTAGTGCAGTCATAAAGGCCCTATATGTATACATTTTGACTTACTTGGATCAAAATTTCAATGATTTGTATAGTCATGACTCTCATGTTGAAAAATCCAAAATTTTCAAAAAATGTTTTTTCTATCGAAAAATGTCAAATTTGATCATTTTTGGCTTTTTTATACTTTGTCCAGTCATAAACGACCTCTATGTATACAATTTGACTTACAAGGATCAAAATTTCAATGATTTGTATAATCATGACTCTCATGTTGAAAAATCGAAAATTTTCAAAAAATGTTTTTTCTATCGAAAAATGTCAAATTTGATCATTTTTGGCTCATTTATACTTAGTCCAGTCATAAACGACGTCTATTGTATAAATTTTGACTAACTTGGATCAAAATTTCAATGATTTGTATAGTCATGACATTCTAGTTGAAAAATCGAAAATTTTCAAAAATGTTTTTTCTATCGAAAAATGTCAAATTTGACCATTTTTGGCTTATTTATACTTATTCCAGTCATAAACGACCTCTGTGTATACATTTTGACTTACTTGGATCAAAATTTCAATGATTTGGATAGTCATGACTCTCATGTTGAAAAATCGAAAATTTTCAAAAAATGTTTTTTCTATCGAAAAATGTCAAATTTGATCATTTTTGGCTTATATGTACTTAGTCCAGTCATAAACGACCTCTATTGTATAAACTTTGACTAACTTGGATCAAAATTTCAATGATTTGGATAGTCATGACTCTCATGTTGAAAAATCGAAAATTTTCAAAAAATGTTTTTTCTAGCGAAAAATGTACAATTTGATCATTTTTGGCTTATTTATACTTAGTGCAGTCATAAAGGACCTCTATGTATACATTTTGACTTACTTGGATCAAAATTTCAATGATTTGTATAGTCATGACTCTCATGTTGAAAAATCCAAAATTTTCAAAAAATGTTTTTTCTATCGAAAAAATGTCAAATTTGATCATTTTTGGCTTTTTTATACTTAGTCCAGTCATAAACGACCTCTATGTATACATTTTGACTTACTTGGATCAAAATTTCAATGATTTGTATAGTCATGACTGTCATGTTGAAAAATCCAAAATTTTCAAAAAATGTTTTTTCTATCGAAAAATATCAAAATTGGTCATTTTTGGCTTATTTTGCTTAATCCAGTCATAAACGACCTGTATGTATACATTTTGACTTACTTGGATCAAAATTTCAATGATTTGTATAGTCATGATACCATGTTGAAAAATCGAAAATTTTCAAAAAATGTTTTTTCTATCGAAAAATGTCAAATTTGATCATTTTTGGCTTATTTATACTTAAACCAGTCATAAACGACCTCAATATATATATTTTGACTTACTTGGATCAAAATTTCAATGATTTGTAAAGTCATGACTCTCATGTTGAAAAATCGAAAATTTTCAAAAAATGTTTTTTCTATCGAAAAATGTCAAATTTGATCATTTTTGGCTTATTTATACTTAGTCCAGTCATAAACGACCTCGATGTATACATTTTGACTTACTTGGATCAAAATTGCAATGATTTGTATAGTCATGACTCTCATGTTGAAAAATCGAAAATTTTCAAAAAATGTTTTTTCTAGCGAAAAATGTCAAATTTGATCATTTTTGGCTTATTTATACTTAGTGCAGTCATAAAGGACCTCTATATATACATTTTGACTTACTTGGATCAAAATTTCAATGATTTGTATAATCATGACTCTCATGTTGAAAAATCGAAAATTTTCAAAAAATGTTTTTTTCTATCGAAAAATGTCAAATTTGATCATTTTTGGCTTATTTATACTTAGTCCAGTCATAAACGACCTCGATGTATACATTTTGACTTACTTGGATCAAAATTTCAATGATTTGGATAGTCATGACTCTCATGTTGAAAAATCCAAAATTTTCAAAAAATGTTTTTTCTATCGAAAAATCTCAAATTTGATCATTTTTGACTTATTTGTACTTAGTCCAGTCATAAACGACCTTCTTTGTATAAATTTTGACCAACTTGGATCAAAATTTCAATGATTTGGATAGTCATGACTCTCATTTTGAAAAATCGAAAATTTTCAAAATATGTTTTTTCTAGCGAAAAATGTCAAATTTGATCATTTTTGGCTTATTTATACTTAGTCCAGTCATAAACGACCTCAATGTATATATTTTGACTTACTTGGATCAAAATTTTAATGATTTGTAAAGTCATGACTCTCATGTTGAAAAATAGAAAATTTTCAAAAAATGTTTTTTTCTATCGAAAAATGTCAAATTTGATCATTTTTGGCTTATTTATACTTAGTCCAGTCATAAAGGACCTCTATGTATACATTTTCACTTACTTGGATCAAAATTTCAATGATTTGTATAGTCATGACTCTCATGTTGAAAAATCGAAAAATTTTCAAAAAATGTTTTTTTCTATCGAAAAATGTCAAATTTGATCATTTTTGGCTTATTTATACTTAGTCCAGTCATAAACGACCTCTATGTATACATTTTGACTTACTTGGATCAAAATTTCAATGATTTGTATAGTCATGACTCTCAATTTGAAAAATCCAAAATTTTCAAAAAATGTTTTTTCTATCGAAAAATGTCTAATTTGATCATTTTTGGCTTATTTATACTTAATCCAGTCATAAACGTCCTGTATGTATACATTTTGACTTACTTGGATCAAAATTTCAATGATTTGTATAGTCATGATACCATGTTGAAAAATCGAAAATTTTAAAAAAATGTTTTTTCTATCGAAAAATGTCAAATTTGATCATTTTTGGTTTATTTATACTTAGTCCAGTCATAAAGGACCTCTTTGTACACATTTTGACTAACTTGGATCAAAATTCCAATGATTTGTATAGTCATGACTCTCATGTTGAAAAATCGAAAATTTTCAAAAAATGTTTTTTCTATCGAAAAATGTCAAATTTGATCATTTTTGGCTCATTTATACTTAGTCCAGTCATAAACGACCTCTATTGTATAAATTTTGACTAACTTGGATCAAAATTTCAATGATTTGTATAGTCATGACATTCTAGTTGAAAAATCGAAAATTTTCAAAAATGTTTTTTCTATCGAAAAATGTCAAATTTGACCATTTTTGGCTTATTTATACTTATTCCAGTCATAAACGACCACTGTGTATACATTTGGACTTACTTGGATCAAAATTTCAATGATTTGGATAGTCATGACTCTCATGTTGAAAAATCGAAAATTTTCAAAAAATGTTTTTTCTACCGAAAAATGTCAAATTTGATCATTTTTGGCTTATTTGTACTTAGTCCAGTCATAAACGACCTCTATTGTATAAACTTTGACTAACTTGGATCAAAATTTCAATGATTTGGATAGTCATGACTCTCATGTTGAAAAATCGAAAATTTTCAAAAAATGTTTTTTCTATCGAAAAATGTCAAATTTGATCATTTTTGGCTTATTTATACTTAGTCCAGTCATAAACGACCTCTATGTATACATTTTGACTTACTTGGATCAAAATTTCAATGATTTGTATAGTCATGACTCTCAATTTGAAAAATCCAAATTTTCAAAAAATGTTTTTTTCTATCGAAAAATGTCTAATTTGATCATTTTTGGCTTATTTATACTTAATCCAGTCATAAACGACCTGTATGTATACATTTTGACTTACTTGGATCAAAATTTCAATGATTTGTAGAGTCATGATACCATGTTGAAAAATCGAAAATTTTCAAAAAATGTTTTTTCTAGCGAAAAATGTCAAATTTGATCATTTTTGGCTTATTTATACTTAGTCCAGTGATAAAGGACCTCTATGTATACATTTTGACTTATTTGGATCAAAATTTCAATGATTTGTATAGTCATGACTATCATGTTGAAAAATCCAAAATTTTCAAAAAATGTTTTTCTATCGAAAAATGTCAAATTTGATCATTTTTGGCTTTTTTATACTTAGTCCAGTCATAAACGACCTCTATGTATACATTTTGACTTACTTGGATCAAAATTTCAATGATTTGTATAGTCATGACTCTCATGTTGAAAAATCCAAAATTTTCAAAAAATGTTTTTTTCTATCGAAAAATATCAAATTTGATCATTTTTGGCTTATTTATACTTAATCCAGTCATAAACGACCTGTATGTATACATTTTGACTTACTTGGATCAAAATTTCAATGATTTGTATAGTCATGATACCATGTTGAAAAATCGAAAATTTTCAAAAAATGTTTTTTTCTATCGAAAAATGTCAAATTTGATCATTTTTTGCTTATTTATACTTAAACCAGTCATAAACGACCTCAATATATATATTTTGACTTACTTGGATCAAAATTTCAATGATTTGTAAAGTCATGACTCTCATGTTGAAAAATCGAAAATTTTCAAAAAATGTTTTTTCTATCGAAAAGTGTCCAATTTGATCATTTTTGGCTTATTTATACTTAGTCCAGTCATAAACGACCTCTGTGTATACATTTTGACTTACTTGGATCAAAATTTCAATGATTTGGATAGTCATGACTCTCATGTTGAAAAATCGAAAATTTTCAAAAAATGTTTTTTCTATCGAAAAATGTCAAATTTGATCATTTTTGGCTTATATGTACTTAGTCCAGTCATAAACGACCTCGATGTATACATTTTGACTTACTTGGATCAAAATTTCAATGATTTGTATAGTCATGACTCTCATGTTGAAAAATCGAAAATTTTCAAAAAATGTTTTTTTCTAGCGAAAAATGTCAAATTTGATCATTTTTGGCTTATTTATACTTAGTGCAGTCATAAAGGACCTCTATATATACATTTTGACTTACTTGGATCAAAATTTCAATGATTTGTATAATCATGACTCTCATGTTGAAAAATCCAAAATTTTCAAAAAATGTTTTTTCTATCGAAAAATGTCAAATTTGATCATTTTTGGCTTATTTATACTTAGTCCAGTCATAAACGACCTCGATGTATACATTTAGACTTACTTGGATCAAAATTTCAATGATTTGGATAGTCATGACTCTCATGTTGAAAAATCGAAAATTTTCAAAAAATGTTTTTTCTATCGAAAAATGTCAAATTTGATCATTTTTGGCTTATTTGTACTAAGTCCAGTCATAAACGACCTCTATTGTATAAACTTTGACTAACTCTGATCAAAATTTCAATGATTTGGATAGTCATGACTCTCATGCTGAAAAATCGAAAATTTTCAAAAAATGTTTTTTCTATCTAAAAATCTCAAATTTGATCATTTTTGACTTATTTGTACTTAGTCCAGTCATAAACGACCTTCTTTGTATAAATTTTGACCAACTTGGATCAAAATTTCAATGATTTGGATAGTCATGACTCTCATGTTGAAAAATCGAAAATTTTCAAAATATGTTTTTTCTAGCGAAAAATGTCAAATTTG
>NW_025408272.1:77265-141320 GCF_905475395.1 Chrysoperla carnea
ATGTTGAAAAATCGAAAATTTTCAAAAAATGTTTTTTCTATCGAAAAATGTCAAATTTGATCATTTTTGGCTTATTTATACTTAGTCCAGTCATAAACGACCTCTTTGTATACATTTTGACTTACTTGTATCAAAATTTCAATGATTTGTATAGTCATGACTCTCATGTTGAAAAATCGAAAATTTTCAAAAAATGTTTTTTCTATCGAAAAATGTCAAATTTGATCATTTTTGGCTTATTTATACTTAGTCCAGTCATAAACAACCTCTATGTATACATTTTGACTTATTTGGATCAAAATTCAATGATTTGTATAGTCATGACTCTCATGTTGAAAAATCGAAAATTTTCAAAAAATGTTTTTTCTATCGAAAAATGTCAAATTTGATCATTTTTGGCTAATTTATACTTAATCCAGTCATAAAGGACCTCTATGTATACATTTTGACTTACTTGGATCAAAATTTCAATGATTTGTAAAGTCATGACTATCATGTTGAAAAATCGAAAATTTTCAAAAAATGTTTTTTTCTATTGAAAAATGTCAAATTTGATCATTTTTGGCTTATTTATACTTAGTCCAGTCATAAAGGACCTCTATGTATACATTTTGACTTACTTGGATCAAAATTTCAATGATTTGTATAGTCATGACTCTCATGTTGAAAAATCGAAAATTTTCAAAAAATGTTTTTTCTATCGAAAAATGTCAAATTTGATCATTTTTGGCTTATTTATACGTAGTCCAGTGATAAAGGACCTCTATGTATACATTTTGACTTACTTGGATCTAAATTTCAATGATTTGTATAGTCAGGACTCTCATGTTGGAAAATCGAAAATTTTCAAAAAATGTTTTTTCTATCGAAAAATGTCAAATTTGATCTTTTTTGGCTTATTTATACTTAGTCCAGTCATTAAGGACCTCTATGTATACATTTTGACTTACTTGGATCTAAATTTCAATGATTTGTATAGTCATGACTCTCATGTTGGAAAATCGAAAATTTTCAAATAATGTTTTTTTTCTATCGAAAAATGTCAAATTTGATCATTTTTGGCTTATTTATACTTAGTCCAGTCATAAACTACCTTTATGTATACATTTTGACTTACTTGGATCAAAATTTCAATGATTTGTATAGTCATGACTCTAATGTTGAAAAATCGAAAATTTGCAAAAAATGTTTTTTCTATCGAAAAATGTCAAATTTGATCATTTTTGGCTTATTTATACTTAGTCCAGTGATAAAGGACCTCTATGTATACATTTTGACTTACTTGGATCTAAATTTCAATGATTTGTATAGTCAGGACTCTCATGTTGGAAAATCGAAAATTTTCAAAAAATGTTTTTTCTATCGAAAAATGTCAAATTTGATCTTTTTTGGCTTATTTATACTTAGTCCAGTCATAAAGGACCTCTATGTATACATTTTGACTTACTTGGATCAAAATTTCAATGATTTGTATAGTCATGACTCTCATGTTAAAAAATCGAAAATTTTTAAATAATGTTTTTTCTATCGAAAAATGTCAAATTTGATCATTTTTGGCTTATTTATACTTAGTCCAGTGATAAAGGACCTCTATGTATACATTTTGACTTACTTGGATCAAAATTTCAATGATTTGTATAGTCATGACTCTCATGTTAAAAAATCGAAAATTTTTAAATAATGTTTTTTCTATCGAAAAATGTCAAATTTGATCATTTTTGGCTTATTTATACTTAGTCCAGTCATAAACTACCTTTTTGTATACATTTTGACTTACATGTATCAAAATTTCAATGATTTGTATAGTCATGACTCTCATGTTGAAAAATCGAAAATTTTCAAAAAATGTTTTTTCTATCGAAAAATGTCAAATTTGATCATTTTTGGCTTATTTACACTTAGTCCAGTCATAAACGACCTCTTTGTATACATTTTGACTTACTTTTGTCAAAATTTCAATGATTTGTATAGTCATGACTCTCATGTTGAAAAATCGAAAATTTTCAAAAAATGTTTTTTCTATCGAAAAATGTCAAATTTGATCATTTTTGGCTTATTTATACTTAGTCCAGTGATAAAGGACCTCTATGTATACATTTTGACTTACTTGGATCAAAATTTCAATGATTTGTATAGTCATGACTCTCATGTTAAAAAATCGAAAATTTTTAAATAATGTTTTTTCTATCGAAAAATGTCACATTTGATCATTTTTGGCTTATTTATACTTAGTCCAGTCATAAACTACCTTTATGTATACATTTTGACTTACTTGGATCAAAATTTCAATGATTTGTATAGTCATGACTCTCATGTTAAAAAATCGAAAATTTTTAAATAATGTTTTTTCTATCGAAAAATGTCAAATTTGATCATTTTTGGCTTATTTATACTTAGTCCAGTGATAAAGGACCTCTATGTATACATTTTGACTTACTTGGATCAAAATTTCAATGATTTGTATAGTCATGACTCTCATGTTAAAAAATCGCAAATTTTTAAATAATGTTTTTTCTATCGAAAAATGTCAAATTTGATCATTTTTGGCTTATTTATACTTAGTCCAGTCATAAAGGACCTCTTTGTATACATTTTGACTTACTTGGATCAAAATTTCAATGATTTGTAAAGTCATGACTATCATGTTGAAAAATCGAAAATTTTCAAAAAATGTTTTTTCTATCGAAAAATGTCAAATTTGATCATTTTTGGCTTATTTATACTTAGTCCAGTCATAAACTACCTCTATTTTTACATTTTGACTTACTTGGATCAAAATTTCAATGATTTGTATAGTCATGACTCTCATGTTGAAAAATCCAAAATTTTCAAAAAATGTTTTTTCTATCGAAAAAATGTCAAATTTGATCATTTTTGGCTTATTTATACTTAGTCCAGTCCTAAACGACCTTCATGTATACATTTTGACTTACTTGGATCGAAATTTCAATGATTTGTATAGTCATGACTCTCATGTTGAAAAATCGAAAATTTTCAAAAAATGTTTTTTCTATCGAAAAATGTCAAATTTGATCATTTTTGGCTTATTTATACTTAGTCCAGTCATAAAGGACCTCTATGTATACATTTTGACTTACTTGGATCAAAATTTCAATGATTTGTATAGTCATGACTCACATGTTCAAAAATCGAAAATTTTAAAAAAATGTTTTTTCTATCGAAAAATGTCAAATTTGATCATTTTTGGCTTATTTATACTTAGTCCAGTGATAAAGGACCTCTATGTATACATTTTGACTTACTTGGATCAAAATTTCAATGATTTGTAAGGTCATGACTATCATGTTGAAAAATCGAAAATTTTCAAAAAATGTTTTTTCTATCGAAAAATGTCAAATTTGATCATTTTTGGCTTATTTATACTTAGTCCAGTGATAAAGGACCTCTATGTATACATTTTGACTTACTTGGATCAAAATTTCAATGATTTGTATAGTCATGACATTTTAGTTGAAAAATCGAAAATTTTCAAAAAATGTTTTTTCTATCGAAAAATGTCAAATTTGATCATTTTTTGGCTTATTTATACTTAGTCCAGTCATAAAGGACCTCTATATATACATTTTGACTTACTTGGATCAAAATTTCAATGATTTGTAAAGTCATGACTATCATGTTGAAAAATCGAAAATTTTCAAAAAATGTTTTTTCTATCGAAAAATGTCAAATTTGATCATTTTTGGCTTATTTATACGTAGTCCAGTGATAAAGGACCTCTATGTATACATTTTGACTTACTTGGATCTAAATTTCAATGATTTGTATAGTCAGGACTCTCATGTTGGAAAATCGAAAATTTTCAAAAAATGTTTTTTTTATCGAAAAATGTCAAATTTGATCTTTTTTGGCTTATTTATACTTAGTCCAGTCATTAAGGACCTCTATGTATACATTTTGACTTACTTGGATCTAAATTTCAATGATTTGTATAGTCATGACTCTCATGTTGGAAAATCGAAAATTTTCAAATAATGTTTTTTCTATCGAAAAATGTCAAATTTGATCATTTTTGGCTTATTTATACTTAGTCCAGTCATAAACTACCTTTATGTATACATTTTGACTTACTTGGATCAAAATTTCAATGATTTGTATAGTCATGACTCTAATGTTGAAAAATCGAAAATTTTCAAAAAATGTTTTTTCTATCGAAAAATGTCAAATTTGATCATTTTTGGCTTATTTATACTTAGTCCAGTCATAAACGACCTCTTTGTATACATTTTGACTTACTTGTATCAAAATTTCAATGATTTGTATAGTCATGACTCTCATGTTGAAAAATCGAAAATTTTAAAAAAATGTTTTTTCTATCGAAAAATGTCAAATTTGATCATTTTTGGCTTATTTATACTTAGTCCAGTGATAAAGGACCTCTATGTATACATTTTGACTTACTTGGATCAAAATTTCAATGATTTGTATAGTCATGACTCTCATGTTAAAAAATCGAAAATTTTTAAATAATGTTTTTTCTATCGAAAAATGTCAAATTTGATCATTTTTGGCTTATTTATACTTAGTCCAGTCATAAACTACCTTAATGTATACATTTTGACTTACTTGGATCAAAATTTCAATGATTTGTATAGTCATGACTCTCATGTTAAAAAATCCAAAATTTTTAAATAATGTTTTTTCTATCGAAAAATGTCAAATTTGATCATTTTTGGCTTATTTATACTTAGTCCAGTGATAAAGGACCTCTATGTATACATTTTGACTTACTTGGATCAAAATTTCAATGATTTGTATAGTCATGACTCTCATGTTAAAAAATTGAAAATTTTTAAAGAATGTTTTTTCTATCGAAAAATGTCAAATTTGATCATTTTTGGCTTATTTATACTTAGTCCAGTCATAAACTACCTTTTTGTATACATTTTGACTTACATGTATCAAAATTTCAATGATTTGTATAGTCATGACTCTCATGTTGAAAAATCGAAAATTTTCAAAAATTGTTTTTTTCTATCGAAAAATGTCAAATTTGATCATTTTTGGCTTATTTATACTTAGTCCAGTCATAAACGACCTCTTTGTATACATTTTGACTTACTTGTATCAAAATTTCAATGATTTGTATAGTCATGACTCTCATGTTGAAAAATCGAAAATTTTCAAAAAATGTTTTTTTCTATCGAAAAATGTCAAATTTGATCATTTTTGGCTTATTTATACTTAGTCCAGTGATAAAGGACCTCTATGTATACATTTTGACTTACTTGGATCAAAATTTCAATGATTTGTATAGTCATGACTCTCATGTTAAAAAATCGAAAATTTTTAAATAATGTTTTTTCTATCGAAAAATGTCAAATTTGATCATTTTTGGCTTATTTATACTTAGTCCAGTCATAAAGGACCTCTATGTATACATTTTGACTTACTTGGATCAAAATTTCAATGATTTGTAAAGTCATGACTATCATGTTGAAAAATCGAAAATTTTCAAAAAATGTTTTTTTCTATCGAAAAATGTCAAATTTGATCATTTTTGGCTTATTTATACTTAGTCCAGTCATAAACTCTATTTTTACATTTTGACCTACTTGGATCAAAATTTCAATGATTTGTATAGTCATGACTCTCATGTTGAAAAATCGAAAATTTTCAAAAAATGTTTTTTCTATCGAAAAATGTCAAATTTGATCATTTTTGGCTTATTTATACTTAGTCCAGTCATAAAGGACCTCTATGTATACATTTTGACTTACTTGTTTCAAAATTTCAATGATTTGTATAGTCATGACTCTCATGTTGAAAAATCGAAAATTTTCAAAAAATGTTTTTTCTATCGAAAAATGTCAAATTTGATCATTTTTGGCTTATTTATACTTAGTCCAGTCATAAAGGACCTCTATGTATACATTTTGACTTACTTGGATCAAAATTTCAATGATTTGTATAGTCATGACTCACATGTTCAAAAATCGAAAATTTTAAAAAAATGTTTTTTCTATCGAAAAATGTCAAATTTGATCATTTTTGGCTTATTTATACATAGTCCAGTGATAAAGGACCTCTATGTATACATTTTGACTTACTTGGATCAAAATTTCAATGATTTGTAAAGTCATGACTATCATGTTGAAAAATCGAAAATTTTCAAAAAATGTTTTTTCTATCGAAAAATGTCAAATTTGATCATTTTTGGCTTATTTATACTTAGTCCAGTGATAAAGGACCTCTATGTATACATTTTGACTTACTTGGATCAAAATTTCAATGATTTGTATAGTCATGACATTTTAGTTGAAAAATCGAAAATTTTCAAAAAATGTTTTTTTCTATCGAAAAATGTCAAATTTGATCATTTTTGGCTTATTTATACTTAGTCCAGTCATAAAGGACCTCTATATATACATTTTCACTTACTTGGATCAAAATTTCAATGATTTGTAAAGTCATGACTATCATGTTGAAAAATCGAAAATTTTCAAAAAATGTTTTTTCTATCGAAAAATGTCAAATTTGATCATTTTTGGCTTATTTATACGTAGTCCAGTGATAAAGGACCTCTATGTATACATTTTGACTTACTTGGATCTAAATTTCAATGATTTGTATAGTCAGGACTCTCATGTTGGAAAATCGAAAATTTTCAAAAAATGTTTTTTCTATCGAAAAATGTCAAATTTGATCTTTTTTGGCTTATTTATACTTAGTCCAGTCATTAAGGACCTCTATGTATACATTTTGACTTACTTGGATCTAAATTTCAATGATTTGTATAGTCATGACTCTCATGTTGGAAAATCGAAAATTTTCAAATAATGTTTTTTCTATCGAAAAATGTCAAATTTGATCATTTTTGGCTTATTTATACTTAGTCCAGTCATAAACTACCTTTATGTATACATTTTGACTTACTTGGATCAAAATTTCAATGATTTGTATAGTCATGACTCTAATGTTGAAAAATCGAAAATTTTCAAAAAATGTTTTTTTCTATCGAAAAATGTCAAATTTGATCATTTTTGGCTTATTTATACTTAGTCCAGTCATAAACGACCTCTTTGTATACATTTTGACTTACTTGTATCAAAATTTCAATGATTTGTATAGTCATGACTCTCATGTTGAAAAATCGAAAATTTTAAAAAAATGTTTTTTCTATCGAAAAATGTCAAATTTGATCATTTTTGGCTTATTTATACTTAGTCCAGTCATAAACTACCTTTATGTATACATTTTGACTTACTTGGATCAAAATTTCAATGATTTGTATAGTCATGACTCTAATGTTGAAAAATCGAAAATTTTCAAAAAATGTTTTTTTCTATCGAAAAATGTCAAATTTGATCATTTTTGGCTTATTTATACTTAGTCCAGTCATAAAGGACCTCTATATATACATTTTGACTTACTTGGATCAAAATTTCAATGATTTGTAAAGTCATGACTATCATGTTGAAAAATCGAAAATTTTCAAAAAATGTTTTTTTCTATCGAAAAATGTCAAATTTGATCATTTTTGGCTTATTTATACTTAGTCCAGTGATAAAGGACCTCTATGTATACATTTTGACTTACTTGGATCTAAATTTCAATGATTTGTATAGTCATGACTCTCATGTTGAAAAATCGAAAATTTTCAAATAATGTTTTTTCTATCGAAAAATGTCAAATTTGATCATTTTTGGCTTATTTATACTTAGTCCAGTCATAAAGGACCTCTATGTATACATTTTGACTTACTTGGATGAAAATTTCAATGATTTGTATAGTCATGACTCACATGTTGAAAAATCGATAATTTTCAAAAAATGTTTTTTCTATCGAAAAATGTCAAATTTGATCATTTTTGGCTTATTTATACTTAGTCCAGTCATAAACTACCTCTATTTTTACATTTTGACTTACTTGGATCAAAATTTCAATGATTTGTATAGTCATGACTCTCATGTTGAAAAATCGAAAATTTTCAAAAAATGTTTTTTCTATCGAAAAATGTCAAATTTGATCATTTTTGGCTTATTTATACTTAGTCCAGTCCTAAACGACATACATGTATACATTTTGACTTACTTGGATCGAAATTTCAATGATTTGTATAGTCATGACTCTCATGTTGAAAAATCGAAAATTTTCAAAAAATGTTTTTTTCTATCGAAAAATGTCAAATTTGATCATTTTTGGCTTATTTATACTTAGTCCAGTCATAAAGGACCTCTATGTATACATTTTGACTTACTTGGATCAAAATTTCAATGATTTGTATAGTCATGACTCACATGTTGAAAAATCGAAAATTTTAAAAAAATGTTTTTTCTATCGAAAAATGTCAAATTTGATCATTTTTGGCTTATTTATACTTATTCCAGCCATAAAGAACCTCTATGTATACATTTTGACTTACTGGGATCAAAATTTCAATGATTTGGATAGTCATGACTCTCATGTTGAAAAATCGAAAATTTTCAAAAAATGTTTTTTCTATCGCAAAATGTCAAATTTGATCATTTTTGGCTTATTTATACTTATTCCAGTCATAAACGACCTCTATTTATACATTTTGACTTACTTGGAATAAAATTTCAATGATTTGTATAGTCATGACTCTCATGTTGAAAAATCGAAAATTTTCAAAAAATGTTTTTTCTATCGAAAAATGTCAAATTTGATCATTTTTGGCTTATTTATACTTAGTCCAGTCATAAACGACCTCTTTGTATAAATATTGACTTACTTGGATCAAAATTTCAATGATTTGTATAGTCATGACTCTCATGTTGAAAAATCGAAAATTTTCAAAAAATGTTTTTTTTATCGAAAAATGTCAAATTTCATCATTTTTGTCTTATTTATGCTTATTCTAGTCATAAACGACCTCTATGTATACATTTTGACTTACTTGGATCAAAATTTCAATGATTTGTAAAGTCATGACTCTCATGTTGAAAAATCGAAAATTTTCAAAAAATGTTTTTCTATCGAAAAATGTCAAATTTGATCATTTTTGGCTTATTTATACTTAGTCCAGTCATAAACGACCTCTATGTATACATTTTGACTTACTTGGATCAAAATTTCAATGATTTGTATAGTCATGACTCACATGTTGAAAAATCGAAAATTTTAAAAAAATGTTTTTTTCTATCGATAAATGTCAAATTTGATCATTTTTGGCTTATTTATACTTGTTCCAGTCATAAACGACCTCTATGTATACATTTTGACTTAATTGGATCAAAATTTCAATGATTTGGATAGTCATGACTCTCATGTTGAAAAATCGAAAATTTTCAAAAAATGTTTTTTCTATCGAAAAATGTCAAATTTGATCATTTTTGGCTTATTTATACTTATTCCAGTCATAAAAGAACTCTATGTATACATTTTGACTTACTTGGATCAAAATTTCAATGATTTGGATAGTCATGACTCTCATGTTGAAAAATCGAAAATTTTCAAAAAATGTTTTTTCTATCGAAAAATGTCAAATTTGATCATTTTTGGCTTATTTATACTTAGTCCAGTCATTAAGGACCTCTATGTATACATTTTGACTTACTTGGAATAAAATTTCAATGATTTGTATAGTCATGACTCTCATGTCTAAAAATCGCAAATTTTCAAAAAATGTTTTTTCTATCGAAAAATGTCAAATTTGATCATTTTTGGCTTATTTATACTTAGTCCAGTCACAAACGACCTCTATGTATAAATTTTGACTAACTTGGATCAAAATTTCAATGATTTGTATAGTCATGACTCTCATGTTGAAAAATCGAAAATTTTAAAAAAATGTTTTTTCTATCGATAAATGTCAAATTTGATCATTGTTGGCTTATATATACTTGTTCCAGTCATAAACGACCATTATGTATACATTTTGACTTAATTGGATCAAAATTTCAATGATTTGGATAGTCATGACTCTCATGTTGAAAAATCGAAAATTTTCAAAAAATGTTTTTTCTATCGAAAAATGTCAAATTTGATCATTTTTGGCTTATTTATACTTAGTCCAGTCATAAAGGACCTCTTTGTATAAATTTTGACTTACTTGGATCAAAATTTCAATGATTTGTATAGTCATGACTCACATGTTGATAAACCGAAAATTTTAAAAAAATGTTTTTTCTATCGAAAAATGTCAAATTTTATCATTTTTGGCTTATTTATACCTATTCCAGCCATAATGAACCTCTATGTATGCATTTTGACTTACTGGGATCAAAATTTCAATGATTTGGATAGTCATGACTCTCACGTTGAAAAATCGAAAATTTTCAAAAAATGTTTTTTCTATCGCAAAATGTCAAATTTGATCATTTTTGGCTTATTTATACTTATTCCAGTCATAAACGACCTCTATTTATACATTTTGACTTACTCGGAATAAAATTTCAAAGATTTGTATAGTCATGACTCTCATGTTGAAAAATCGCAAATTTTCAAAAAATGTTTTTTCTATCGAAAAATGTCAAATTTGATCATTTTTGTCTTATTTATGCTTATTCCTGTCATAAACGACCTCTTTGTATACATTTTTGACTTACTTGGATCAAAATTTCAATGATTTGTATAGTCATGACTCTCATGTTGAAGAATCGAAAATTTTCAAAAAATGTTTTTTCTATCGAAAAATGTCAAATTTGATCATTTTTATCTTATTTATACTTAGTCCAGTCATAAAGGACCTCTACATTTTGACTTACTTGGATCAAAATTTCAATGATTTGTATAGTCATGACTCTCATGTTGAAAAATCGAAAATTTTAAAAAATGTTTTTTCTATCGATAAATGTCAAATTTGATCATTTTTGGCTTATTTATACTTGTTCCAGTCATAAACGACCTCTATGTTTACATTTTGACTTCATTGGATCAAAATTTCAATGATTTGTATAGTCATGCCTCTCATGTTGAAAAATCGAAAATTTTCAAAAAATGTTTTTTTCTATCGAAAAATGTCTAATTTGATCATTTTTGGCTTATTTATACTTAGTCCAGCCATAAAGGACCTCGTTGTATACATTTTGACTTACTTGGATCAAAATTTCAATGATTTGTATAGTCATGACTCTCATGTTGAAAAATCGAAAATTTTCAAAAAATGTTTTTTTTAACGTAAAATGTCAAAATTGATCATTTTTGGCTTATTTATACTTAGTCCAGTCACAAAGGACCTCTTTGTATACATTTTGACTTACTTGGTTCAAATTTCAATGATTTGTATAGTCATGACATTCCAGTTGAAAAATCGAAAATTTTCAAAAATTGTTTTTTATATCGAAAAGTGTCAAATTTGATCATTTTTGGCTTATTTATACTTGGTCCAGTCATAAAGGACCTCTTTGTATACATTTTGACTTACTTGGATCAAAACTCCAATGATTTGTATAGTCATGACTCTCATGTTGAAAAATCGAAAATTTTCAAAAAATGTTTTTTCTATCGAAAAATGTCAAATTTGATCATTTTTGGCTTATTTATACTTAGTCCAGTCACAAAGGACCTCTTTGTATACATTTTGACTTACTTGGATCAAATTTCAATGATTTGTATAGTCATGACATTCCAGTTGAAAAATCGAAAATTTTCAAAAAATGTTTTTTCTATCGAAAAATGTCAAATTTGATCATTTTTGGTTTATTTATACTTAGTCCAGTCATAAAGGACCTCTATGTATACATTTTGACTAACTTGGATCAAAATTTCAATGATTTGTATTGTCATGACTATCATGTTGAAAAATCGAAAATTTTCAAAAAATGGTTTTTCTATCGAAAAATGTCAAATTTGATCATTTTTGGCTTATTTATACTTAGTCCAGTCATAAACGACCTCTTTGTATACATTTTGACTTACTTGTATCAAAATTTCAATGATTTGTATAGTCATGACTCTCATGTTGAAAAATCGAAAATTTTCAAAAAATGTTTTTTCTATCGAAAAATGTCAAATTTGATCATTTTTGGCTTATTTATACTTAGTCCAGTGATAAAGGACCTCTATGTATACATTTTGACTTACTTGGATCAAAATTTCAATGATTTGTATAGTCATGACTCTCATGTTAAAAAATCGAAAATTTTTAAATAATGTTTTTTCTATCGAAAAATGTCAAATTTGATCATTTTTGGCTTATTTATACTTAGTCCAGTCATAAACTACCTTTATGTATACATTTTGACTTACTTGGATCAAAATTTCAATGATTTGTATAGTCATGACTCTAATGTTGAAAAATCGAAAATTTTCAAAAAATGTTTTTTCTATCGAAAAATGTCAAATTTGATCATTTTTGGCTTATTTATACTTAGTCCAGTGATAAAGGACCTCTATGTATACATTTTGACTTACTTGGATCTAAATTTCAATGATTTGTATAGTCATGACTCTCATGTTGAAAAATCGAAAATTTTCAAATAATGTTTTTTCTATCGAAAAATGTCAAATTTGATCATTTTTGGTCTATTTATACTTAGTCCAGTCATAAACTACCTTTATGTATACATTTTGACTTACTTGGATCAAAATTTCAATGATTTGTATAGTCATGACTCTAATGTTGAAAAATCGAAAATTTTCAAAAAATGTTTTTTCTATCGAAAAATGTCAAATTTGATTATTTTTGGCTTATTTATACTTAGTCCAGTCATAAAGGACCTCTATGTATACATTTTGACTTACTTGGATGAAAATTTCAATGATTTGTATAGTCATGATCCACATGTTGAAAAATCGATAATTTTCAAAAAATGTTTTTTCTATCGAAAAATGTCAAATTTGATCATTTTTGGCTTATTTATACTTAGTCCAGTCATAAACTACCTCTTTTTTTACATTTTGACTTACTTGGATCAAAATTTCAATGATTTGTATAGTCATGACTCTCATGTTGAAAAATCGAAAATTTTCAAAAAATGTTTTTTCTATCGAAAAATGTCAAATTTGATCATTTTTGGCTTATTTATACTTAGTCCAGTCCTAAACGACCTTCATGTATACATTTTGACTTACTTGGATCGAAATTTCAATGATTTGTATAGTCATGACTCTCATGTTGAAAAATCGAAAATTTTCAAAAAATGTTTTTTCTATCGAAAAATGTCAAATTTGATCATTTTTGACTTATTTATACTTAGTCCAGTCATAAAGGACCTCTATGTATACATTTTGACTTACTTGGATCAAAATTTCAATGATTTGTATAGTCATGACTCACATGTTGAAAAATCGAAAATTTTAAAAAAATGTTTTTTCTATCGAAAAATGTCAAATTTGATCATTTTTGGCTTATTTATACTTATTCCAGCCATAAAGAACCTCTATGTATACATTTTGACTTACTGGGATCAAAATTTCAATGATTTGGATAGTCATGACTCTCATGTTGAAAAATCGAAAATTTTCAAAAAATGTTTTTTCTATCGCAAAATGTCAAATTTGATCATTTTTGGCTTATTTATACTTATTCCAGTCATAAACGACCTCTATTTATACATTTTGACTTACTTGGAATAAAATTTCAATGATTTGTATTGTCATGACTCTCATGTTGAAAAATCGAAAATTTTCAAAAAATGTTTTTTCTATCGAAAAATGTCAAATTTGATCATTTTTGGCTTATTTATACTTAGTCCAGTCATAAACGACCTCTTTGTATAAATATTGACTTACTTGGATCAAAATTTCAATGATTTGTATAGTCATGACTCTCATGTTGAAAAATCGAAAATTTTCAAAAAATGTTTTTTTATCGAAAATTGTCAAATTTCATCATTTTTGTCGTATTTATGCTTATTCCAGTCATAAACGACCTCTATGTATACATTTTGACTTACTTGGATCAAAATTTCAATGATTTGTATAGTCATGACTCTCATGTTGAAAAATCGAAAATTTTAAAAAAATGTTTTTTCTATCGAAAAATGTCAAATTTGATCATTTTTTTCTTATTTATACTTATTCCAGTCATAAACGACTTTATGTATACATTTTGACTTACTTGGATCAAAATTTCAATGATTTGTATAGTCATGACTCTCATGTTGAAAAATCGAAAATTTTCAAAAAATGTTTTTTCTATCGAAAAATGTCAAATTTGATCATTTTTGGCTTATTTATACTTAGTCCAGTTATAAAGGACCTCTATATATACATTTTGACTTACTTGGATCAAAATTTCAATGATTTGTATAGTCATGACTCTCATGTCTAAAAATCAAAAATTTTAAAAAAATGTTTTTTCTATCGATAAATGTGAAATTTGATCATTTTTGGCTTATTTATACTTGTTCCAGTCATAAACGACCTCTATGTATACATTTTGACTTAATTGGATCAAAATTTCAATGATTTGGATAGTCATGACTCTCATGTTGAAAAATCGAAAATTTTCAAAAAATGTTTTTTCTATCGAAAAATGTCAAATTTGATCATTTTTGGCTTATTTATACTTATTCCAGTCATAGAAGAACTCAATGTATACATTTTGACTTACTTGGATAAAAATTTCAATGATTTGGATAGTCATGACTCTCATGTTGAAAAATCGCAAATTTTCAAAAAATGTTTTTTCTATCGAAAAATGTCAAATTTGATCATTTTTTTCTTATTTATACTTATTCCAGTCATAAACGACCTCTATGTATACATTTTGACTTACTTGGATCAAAATTTCAATGATTTGTATAGTCATGACTCTCATGTTGAAAAATCGAAAATTTTCAAAAAATGTTTTTTCTATCGAAAAATGTCAAATTTGATCATTTTTGGCTTATTTATACTTAGTCCAGTTATAAAGGACCTCTATATATACATTTTGACTTACTTGGATCAAAATTTCAATGATTTGTATAGTCATGACTCTCATGTTGAAAAATCGAAAATTTTAAAAAAATGTTTTTTCTATCGATAAATGTGAAATTTGATCATTTTTGGCTTATTTATACTTGTTCCAGTCATAAACGACCTCTATGTATACATTTTGACTTAATTGGATCAAAATTTCAATGATTTGGATAGTCATGACTCTCATGTTGAAAAATCGAAAATTTTCAAAAAATGTTTTTTCTATCGAAAAATGTCAAATTTGATCATTTTTGGCTTATTTATACTTATTCCAGTCATAAAAGAACTCAATGTATACATTTTGACTTACTTGGATAAAAATTTCAATGATTTGGATAGTCATGACTCTCATGTTGAAAAATCGAAAATTTTCAAAAAATGTTTTTTCTATCGAAAAATGTCAAATTTGATCATTTTTGGCTTATTTATACTTAGTCAAGTCATAAAGGACCTCTATGTATACATTTTGACTTACTTGGATCAAAATTTCAATGATTTGTAAAGTCATGACTCTCATGTTGAAAAATCGAAAATTTTCAAAAAATGTTTTTTCTATCGAAAAATGTCAAATTTGATCATTTTTGGCTTATTTATACTTGTTCCAGTCATAAACGACCTCTATGTATACATTTTGACTTAATTGGATCAAAATTTCAATGATTTGGATAGTCATGACTCTCATGTTGAAAAATCGAAAATTTTCAAAAAATGTTTTTTCTATCGAAAAATGTCAAATTTGATCATTTTTGGCTTATTTATACTTATTCCAGTCATAAACGACTTCTTTTTATACATTTTGACTTACTTGGAATAAAATTTCAATGATTTGTATAGTCATGACTCTCATGTCTAAAAATCGCAAATTTTCAAAAAATGTTTTTTCTATCGAAAAATGTCAAATTTGATCATTTTTGGCTTATTTATACTTAGTCCAGTCATAAACGACCTCTATGTATAAATTTTGACTAACTTGGATCAAAATTTCAATGATTTGTATAGTCATGACTCTCATGTTGAAAAATCGAAAATTTTAAAAAAATGTTTTTTCTATCGATAAATGTCAAATTTGATCATTTTTGGCTTATATATACTTGTTCCAGTCATAAACGACCATTATGTATACATTTTGACTTAATTGGATCAAAATTTCAATGATTTCGATAGTCATGACTCTCATGTTGAAAAATCGAAAATTTTCAAAAACTGTTTTTTCTATCGAAAAATGTCAAATTTGATCATTTTTGGCTTATTTATACTTAGTCCAGTCATAAAGGACCTCTTTGTATAAATTTTGACTTACTTGGATCAAAATTTCAATGATTTGTATAGTCATGACTCACATGTTGATAAACCGAAAATTTAAAAAAAATGTTTTTTCTATCGAAAAATGTCAAATTTTATCATTTTTGGCTTATTTTTACCTATTCCAGCCATAATGAACCTCTATGTATGCATTTTGACTTACTGGGATCAAAATTTCAATGATTTGGATAGTCATGACTCTCATGTTGAAAAATCGAAAATTTTCAAAAAATGTTTTTTCTACCGCAAAATGTCAAATTTGATCATTTTTGGCTTATTTATACTTATTCCAGTCATAAACGACCTCTATTTATACATTTTGACTTACTTGGAATAAAATTTCAAAGATTTGTATAGTCATGACTCTCATGTTGAAAAATCGCAAATTTTCAAAAAATATTTTTTCTATCGAAAAATGTCAAATTTGATCATTTTTGTCTTATTTATGCTTATTCCTGTCATAAACGACCTCTTTGTATACATTTTGACTTACTTGGATCAAAATTTCAATGATTTGTATAGTCATGACTCTCATGTTGAAGAATCGAAAATTTTCAAAAAATGTTTTTTCTATCGAAAAATGTCAAATTTGATCATTTTTGGCTTATTTATACTTAGTCCAGTCATAAAGGACCTCTACATTTTGACTTACTTGGATCAAAATTTCAATGATTTGTATAGTCATGACTCTCATGTTGAAAAATCGAAAATTTTAAAAAATGTTTTTTCTATCGATAAATGTCAAATTTGATCATTTTTGGCTTATTTATACTTGTTCCAGTCATAAACGACCTCTATGTATACATTTTGACTTCATTGGATCAAAATTTCAATGATTTGTATAGTCATGCCTCTCATGTTGAAAAATCGAAAATTTTCAAAAAATGTTTTTTCTATCGAAAAATGTCTAATTTGATCATTTTTGGCTTATTTATACTTAGTCCAGCCATAAAGGACCTCGTTGTATACATTTTGACTTACTTGGATCAAAATTTCAATGATTTGTATAGTCATGACTCTCATGTTGAAAAATCGAAAATTTTCAAAAAATGTTTTTTTTTATCGAAAAATGTCAAAATTGATCATTTTTGGCTTATTTATACCTAGTCCAGTCATAAACGACCTCTTTGTATACATTTTGACTTACTTGGATCGAAATTTCATGATTTGTATAGTCATGACATTCCAGTTGAAAAATCGAAAATTTTCAAAAAATGTTTTTTCTATCGAAAAATGTCAAATTTGATCATTTTTGGTTTATTTATACTTAGTCCAGTCATAAAGGACCTCTATGTATACATTTTGACTAACTTGGATCAAAATTTCAATGATTTGTATTGTCATGACTATCATGTTGAAAAATCGAAAATTTTCAAAAAATGTTTTTTCTATCGAAAAATGTCAAATTTGATCATTTTTGGCTTATTTATACTTAGTCCAGTCATAAAGGACCTCTATGTATACATTTTGACTTACTTGTTTCAAAATTTCAATGATTTGTATAGTCATGACTCTCATGTTGAAAAATCGAAAATTTTCAAAAAATGTTTTTTCTATCGAAAAATGTCAAATTTGATCATTTTTGGCTTATTTATACTTAGTCCTGTCCTAAAGGACCTCTATGTATACATTTTGACTTACTTGGATCAAAATTTCAATGATTTGTATAGTAATGACTCTCATGTTGAAAAATCGAAAATTTTCAAAAAATGTTTTTTCTATCGAAAAATGTCTAATTTGATCATTTTTGGCTTATTTATACTTAGTCCAGCCATAAAGGGACCTCCTTGTATACATTTTGACTTACTTGGATCAAAATTTCAATGATTTGTAAGGTCATGACTATCATGTTGAAAAATCGAAAATTTTCAAAAAATGTTTTTCTATCGAAAAATGTCAAATTTGATCATTTTTGGCTTATTTATACTTAGTCCAGTCATAAAGGACATCTATGTATACATTTTGACTTACTTGGATCAAAATTTCAATGATTTGTAAAGTCATGACTCTCATGTTGAAAAATCGAAAATTTTAAAAAAATGTTTTTTCTATCGATAAATGTCAAATTTGATCATTTTTGGCTTATATATACTTGTTCCAGTCATAAACGACCATTATGTATACATTTTGACTTACTTGGATCAAAATTTCAATGATTTCGATAGTCATGACTCTCATGTTGAAAAATCGAAAATTTTCAAAAACTGTTTTTTCTATCGAAAAATGTCAAATTTGATCATTTTTGGCTTATTTATACTTAGTCCAGTCATAAAGGACCTCTTTGTATAAATTTTGACTTACTTGGATCAAAATTTCAATGATTTGTATAGTCATGACTCACATGTTGATAAACCGAAAATTTAAAAAAAATGTTTTTTCTATCGAAAAATGTCAAATTTTATCATTTTTGGCTTATTTTTACCTATTCCAGCCATAATGAACCTCTATGTATGCATTTTGACTTACTGGGATCAAAATTTCAATGATTTGGATAGTCATGACTCTCATGTTGAAAAATCGAAAATTTTCAAAAAATGTTTTTTCTACCGCAAAATGTCAAATTTGATCATTTTTGGCTTATTTATACTTATTCCAGTCATAAACGACCTCTATTTATACATTTTGACTTACTTGGAATAAAATTTCAAAGATTTGTATAGTCATGACTCTCATGTTGAAAAATCGCAAATTTTCAAAAAATGTTTTTTCTATCGAAAAATGTCAAATTTGATCATTTTTGTCTTATTTATGCTTATTCCTGTCATAAACGACCTCTTTGTATACATTTTGACTTACTTGGATCAAAATTTCAATGATTTGTATAGTCATGACTCTCATGTTGAAGAATCGAAAATTTTCAAAAAATGTTTTTTCTATCGAAAAATGTCAAATTTGATCATTTTTGGCTTATTTATACTTAGTCCAGTCATAAAGGACCTCTACATTTTGACTTACTTGGATCAAAATTTCAATGATTTGTATAGTCATGACTCTCATGTTGAAAAATCGAAAATTTTAAAAAATGTTTTTTCTATCGATAAATGTCAAATTTGATCATTTTTGGCTTATTTATACTTGTTCCAGTCATAAACGACCTCTATGTATACATTTTGACTTCATTGGATCAAAATTTCAATGATTTGTATAGTCATGCCTCTCATGTTGAAAAATCGAAAATTTTCAAAAAATGTTTTTTCTATCGAAAAATGTCTAATTTGATCATTTTTGGCTTATTTATACTTAGTCCAGCCATAAAGGACCTCGTTGTATACATTTTGACTTACTTGGATCAAAATTTCAATGATTTGTATAGTCATGACTCTCATGTTGAAAAATCGAAAATTTTCAAAAAATGTTTTTTTTATCGAAAAATGTCAAAATTGATCATTTTTGGCTTATTTATACCTAGTCCAGTCATAAACGACCTCTTTGTATACATTTTGACTTACTTGGATCGAAATTTCATGATTTGTATAGTCATGACATTCCAGTTGAAAAATCGAAAATTTTCAAAAAATGTTTTTTCTATCGAAAAATGTCAAATTTGATCATTTTTGGTTTATTTATACTTAGTCCAGTCATAAAGGACCTCTATGTATACATTTTGACTAACTTGGATCAAAATTTCAATGATTTGTATTGTCATGACTATCATGTTGAAAAATCGAAAATTTTCAAAAAATGTTTTTTCTATCGAAAAATGTCAAATTTGATCATTTTTGGCTTATTTATACTTAGTCCAGTCATAAAGGACCTCTATGTATACATTTTGACTTACTTGTTTCAAAATTTCAATGATTTGTATAGTCATGACTCTCATGTTGAAAAATCGAAAATTTTCAAAAAATGTTTTTTCTATCGAAAAATGTCAAATTTGATCATTTTTGGCTTATTTATACTTAGTCCTGTCCTAAAGGACCTCTATGTATACATTTTGACTTACTTGGATCAAAATTTCAATGATTTGTATAGTAATGACTCTCATGTTGAAAAATCGAAAATTTTCAAAAAATGTTTTTTCTATCGAAAAATGTCTAATTTGATCATTTTTGGCTTATTTATACTTAGTCCAGCCATAAAGGGACCTCTTTGTATACATTTTGACTTACTTGGATCAAAATTTCAATGATTTGTAAGGTCATGACTATCATGTTGAAAAATCGAAAATTTTCAAAAAATGTTTTTCTATCGAAAAATGTCAAATTTGATCATTTTTGGCTTATTTATACTTAGTCCAGTCATAAAGGACATCTATGTATACATTTTGACTTACTTGGATCAAAATTTCAATGATTTGTAAAGTCATGACTCTCATGTTGAAAAATCGAAAATTTTCAAAAAATGTTTTTTCTATCGAAAAATGTCAAATTTGATCATTTTTGGCTTATTTATACTTAGTCCAGTCATAAACGACCTCTATGTATACATTTTGACTTATTTGGATCAAAATTTCAATGATTTGTATAGTCATGACTCTCATGTTGAAAAATCGAAAATTTTCAAAAAATGTTTTTTTATCGAAAAATGTCAAATTTCATCATTTTTGTCTTATTTATGCTTATTCCAGTCATAAACGACCTCTATGTATACATTTTGACTTACTTGGATCAAAATTTCAATGATTTGTATAGTCATGACTCTCATGTTGAAAAATCGAAAATTTTAAAAAAAATTTTTTCTATCGAAAAATGTCAAATTTGATCATTTTTTTCTTATTTATACTTATTCCAGTCATAAACGACCTCTATGTATACATTTTGACTTACTTGGATCAAAATTTCAATGATTTGTATAGTCATGACTCTCATGTTGAAAAATCGAAAATTTTCAAAAAATGTTTTTTCTATCGAAAAATGTCAAATTTGATCATTTTTGGCTTATTTATACTTATTCCAGTCATAAAAGAACTCTATGTATACATTTTGACTTACTTGGATCAAAATTTCAATGATTTGGATAGTCATGACTCTCATGTTGAAAAATCGAAAATATTCAAAAAATGTTTTTTCTATCGAAAAATGTCAAATTTGATCATTTTTGGCTTATTTATACTTAGTCCAGTCATAAAGGACCTCTATGTATACATTTTGACTTACTTGGATCAAAATTTCAATGATTTGTATAGCCATGACTCTCATGTTGAAAAATCGAAAATTTTCAAAAAAAGTTTTTTTATTCGATAAATGTCAATTTTGATCATTTTTGGCTCATTTATACTTATTCCAGTCATAAACGACCTCTATGTATACATTTTGACTTACTTAAATCAAAATTTCAATGATTTGTATAGTCATGACTCTCATGTTGAAAAATCGAAAATTTTCAAAAAATGTTTTTTCTATCGAAAAATGTCAAATTTGATCATTTTTGGCTTATTTATACTTAAACCAGTCATAAACGACCTCTATTGTATGAATTTTGACTCACTTGGATCAAAATTTCAATGATTTGGATAGTCATGACTCTCATGTTGAAAAATCGAAAATTTTCAAAAAATGTTTTTTCTATCGAAAAACGTTAAATTTGATCATTTTTGGCTTATTTATACTTATTGCAGTCATAAAGGACCTCTCTGTATACATTTTGACTAACTTGGATCAAAATTTCAATGATTTGTATAGTCATGACTCTCACGTTAAAAAATCCAAAATTTTCAAAAAATGTTTTTTCTATCGAAAAATGTCAAATTTGATCATTTTTGGTTTATTTATATTTAGTCCAGTCGTAAACGACCTCTATGTATACATTTTGACTTACTTAAATCAAAATTTCAATGATTTGTATAGTCATGACTCTCATGTTGAAAAATTGAAAATTTTCAAAAAATGTTTTTTCTATCGAAAAATGTCAAATTTGATCATTTTTGGCTTATTTATACTTAATCCAGTCATAAACGACCTGTATGTATACATTTTGACTTACTTGGATCAAAATTTCAATGATTTGTATAGTCATGATTCTCATGTTGAAAAATCGAAAATTTTCAAAAAATGTTTTTTCTATCGAAAAATGTCAAATTTGATCATTTTTGGCTTTTTTATTCTTAGTCCAGTCATAAACGACCTCTATGTATACATTTTGACTTACTAGGATCAAAATTTCAATGATTTGTATAATCATAACTCTCATGTTGAAAAATCGAAAATTTTCAAAAAATGTTTTTTCTATCGAAAAATGTCAAATTTGATCATTTTTGGCTTATTTATACTTAGTCCAGTCATAAAGGACCTTTATGTATACATTTTGACTTACTTGGATCAAAATTGCAATGATTTGTATTATCATGACTCTCATGTTGAAAAATCGAAAATTTTCAAAAAATGTTTTTTCTATCGAAAAATGTCAAATTTGATCATTTTTGGTTTATTTATATTTAGTCCAGTCGTAAACGACCTCTATGTATACATTTTGACTTACTTAAATCAAAATTTCAATGATTTGTATAGTCATGACTCTCATGTTGAAAAATTGAAAATTTTCAAAAAATGTTTTTTCTATCGAAAAATGTCAAATTTGATCATTTTTGGCTTATTTATACTTAATCCAGTCATAAACGACCTGTATGTATACATTTTGACTTACTTGGATCAAAATTTCAATGATTTGTATAGTCATGATTCTCATGTTGAAAAATCGAAAATTTTCAAAAAATGTTTTTTCTATCGAAAAATGTCAAATTTGATCATTTTTGGCTTATTTATACTTAGTCCAGTCGCAAACAACCTCTATGTATACATTTTGACTTACTTAAATCAAAATTTCAATGATTTGTATAGTCATGACTCTCATGTTGAAAAATTGAAAATTTTCAAAAAATGTTTTTTCTATCGAAAAATGTCAAATTTGATCATTTTTGGCTTATTTATACTTAATCCAGTCATAAAGGACATCTATGTATACATTTTGACTTACTGGGATCAAAATTTCAATGATTTGTATAGTCATGCCTCTCATGTTGAAAAATCGAAAATTTTCAAAAAATGTTTTTTCTATCGAAAAATGTCAAATTTGATCATTATTGGCTTATTTATACTTAGTCCAGTCATAAAGGACCTCTATGTATACATTTTGACTTACTTGGATCAAAATTTCAATGATTTGGATAGTCATGACTCTCATGTTGAAAAATCGAAAATTTTCAAAAAATGTTTTTTCTATCGAAAAATGTCAAATTTCATCATTTTTGTCTTATTTATGCTTATTCCAGTCATAAACGACCTCTATGTATACATTTTGACTTACTTGGATCAAAATTTCAATGATTTGGATAGTCATGACTCTCATGTTGAAAAATCGAAAATTTTCAAAAAATGTTTTTTCTATCGAAAAATGTCAAATTTGATCATTTTTGGCTTATTTATACTTAGTCCAGTCATAAAGGACCTCTATGTATACATTTTGACTTACTTGGATAAAAATTTTAATGACTTGTAAAGTCATGACTCTCATGTTGAAAAATCGAAAATTTTCAAAAAATGTTTTTTCTATCGAAAAATGTCAAATTTGATCATTTTTGGCTTATTTATACTTAGTCCAGTCGTAAACGACCTCTATGTACATTTTGACTTACTTGGATCAAAATTTCAATGATTTGTATAGTCATGATTCTCATGTTGAAAAATCGAAAATTTTCAAAAAATGTTTTTTCTATCGAAAAATGTCAAATTTGATCATTTTTGGCTTTTTTATTCTTAGTCCAGTCATAAACGACCTCTATGTATACATTTTGACTTACTAGGATCAAAATTTCAATGATTTGTATAATCATAACTCTCATGTTGAAAAATCGAAAATTTTCAAAAAATGTTTTTTCTATCGAAAAATGTCAAATTTGATCATTTTTGGCTTATTTATACTTAGTCCAGTCATAAAGGACCTTTATGTATACATTTTGACTTACTTGGATCAAAATTTCAATGATTTGTATTATCATGACTCTCATGTTGAAAAATCGAAAATTTTCAAAAAATGTTTTTTCTATCGAAAAATGTCAAATTTGATCATTTTTGGTTTATTTATATTTAGTCCAGTCGTAAACGACCTCTATGTATACATTTTGACTTACTTAAATCAAAATTTCAATGATTTGTATAGTCATGACTCTCATGTTGAAAAATTGAAAATTTTCAAAAAATGTTTTTTCTATCGAAAAATGTCAAATTTGATCATTTTTGGCTTATTTATACTTAATCCAGTCATAAACGACCTGTATGTATACATTTTGACTTACTTGGATCAAAATTTCAATGATTTGTATAGTCATGATTCTCATGTTGAAAAATCGAAAATTTTCAAAAAATGTTTTTTCTATCGAAAAATGTCAAATTTGATCATTATTGGCTTATTTATACTTAGTCCAGTCATAAAGGACCTCTATGTATACATTTTGACTTACTTGGATCAAAATTTCAATGATTTGGATAGTCATGACTCTCATGTTGAAAAATCGAAAATTTTCAAAAAATGTTTTTTCTATCGAAAAATGTCAAATTTCATCATTTTTGTCTTATTTATGCTTATTCCAGTCATAAACGACCTTTATGTATACATTTTGACTTACTTGGATCAAAATTTCAATGATTTGGATAGACATGACTCTCATGTTGAAAAATCGAAAATTTTCAAAAAATGTTTTTTCTATCGAAAAATGTCAAATTTCATCATTTTTGTCTTATTTATGCTTATTCCAGTCATAAACGACCTTTGTGTATACATTTTGACTTACTTGGATCAAAATTTCAATGATTTGGATAGTCATGACTCTCATGTTGAAAAATCGAAAATTTTCAAAAAATGTTTTTTCTATCGAAAAATGTCAAATTTGATCATTTTTGGCTTTTTTATACTTAGTCCAGTCATAAACGACCTCTATGTATACATATTGACTTGCTAGGATCAAAATTTCAATGATTTGTATTATCATGACTCTCATGTTGAAAAATCGAAAATTTTCAAAAAATGTTTTTTCTATCGAAAAATGTCAAATTTGATCATTTTTGGCTTATTTATACTTAAACCAGTCATAAACGATCTCTATTGTATAAATTTTGACTCACTTGGATCAAAATTTCAATGATTTGGATAGTCATGACTCTCATGTTGAAAAATCGAAAATTTTCAAAAAATGTTTTTTCTATCGAAAAATGTCAAATTTGATCATTTTTGGCTTTTTTATTCTTAGTCCAGTCATAAACGACCTCTATGTATACATTTTGACTTACTAGGATCAAAATTTCAATGATTTGTATCATCATAACTCTCATGTTGAAAAATCGAAAATTCTCAAATAATGTTTTTTCTATCGAAAAATGTCAAATTTGATCATTTTTGGCTTATTTATACTTAGTCCAGTCATAAAGGACCTTTATGTATACATTTTGACTTACTTGGATCAAAATTTCAATGATTTGTATTATCATGACTCTCATGTTGAAAAATCGAAAATTTTCAAAAAATGTTTTTTCTATCGAAAAATGTCAAATTTGATCATTTTTGGCTTATTTATACTTAGTCCAGTCGCAAACGACCTCTATGTATACATTTTGACTTACTTAAATCAAAATTTCAATGATTTGTATAGTCATGACTCTCATGTTGAAAAATTGAAAATTTTCAAAAAATGTTTTTTCTATCGAAAAATGTCAAATTTGATCATTTTTGGCTTATTTATACTTAATCCAGTCATAAAGGACATCTATGTATACATTTTGACTTACTTGGATCAAAATTTCAATGATTTGTATAGTCATGCCTCTCATGTTGAAAAATCGAAAATTTTCAAAAAATGTTTTTTCTATCGAAAAATGTCAAATTTGATCAATATTGGCTTATTTATACTTAGTCCAGTCATAAAGGACCTCTATGTATACATTTTGACTTACTTGGATCAAAATTTCAATGATTTGGATAGTCATGACTCTCATGTTGAAAAATCGAAAATTTTCAAAAAATGTTTTTTCTATCGAAAAATGTCAAATTTCATCATTTTTGTCTTATTTATGCTTATTCCAGTCATAAACGACCTCTATGTATACATTTTGACTTACTTGGATCAAAATTTCAATGATTTGGATAGTCATGACTCTCATGTTGAAAAATCGAAAATTTTCAAAAAATGTTTTTTCTATCGAAAAATGTCAAATTTGATCATTTTTGGCTTATTTATACTTAGTCCAGTCATAAAGGACCTCTATGTATACATTTTGACTTACTTGGATAAAAATTTCAATGACTTGTAAAGTCATGACTCTCATGTTGAAAAATCGAAAATTTTCAAAAAATGTTTTTTCTATCGAAAAATGTCAAATTTGATCATTTTTGGCTTATTTATACTTAGTCCAGTCGTAAACGACCTCTATGTATACATTTTGACTTACTTAAATCAAAATTTCAATGATTTGTATAGTCATCACTCTCATGTTGAAAAATTGAAAATTTTCAAAAAATGTTTTTTCTATCGAAAAATGTCAAATTTGATCATTTTTGGCTTATTTATTCTTAATCCAGTCATAAAGGACATCTATGTATACATTTTGACTTACTTGGATCAAAATTTCAATGATTTGTATAGTCATGCCTCTCATGTTGAAAAATCGAAAATTTTCAAAAAATGTTTTTTCTATCGAAAAATGTCAAATTTGATCATTATTGGCTTATTTATACTTAGTCCAGTCATAAAGGACCTCTATGTATACATTATGACTTACTTGGATCAGAATTTCAATGATTTGGATAGTCATGACTCTCATGTTGAAAAATCGAAAATTTTCAAAAAATGTTTTTTCTATCGAAAAATGTCAAATTTCATCATTTTTGTCTTATTTATGCTTATTCCAGTCATAAACGACCTCTATGTATACATTTTGACTTACTTGGATCAAAATTTCAATGATTTGGATAGTCATGACTCTCATGTTGAAAAATCGAAAATTTTCAAAAAATGTTTTTTCTATCGAAAAATGTCAAATTTGATCATTTTTGGCTTTTTTATTCTTAGTCCAGTCATAAACGACCTCTATGTATACATTTTGACTTACTAGGATCAAAATTTCAATGATTTGTATAATCATAACTCTCATGTTGAAAAATCGAAAATTTTCAAATAATGTTTTTTCTATCGAAAAATGTCAAATTTGATCATTTTTGGCTTATTTATACTTAGTCCAGTCATAAAGGACCTTTATGTATACATTTTGACTTACTTGGATCAAAATTTCAATGATTTGTATTATCATGACTCTCATGTTGAAAAATCGAAAATTTTCAAAAAATGTTTTTTCTATCGAAAAATGTCAAATTTGATCATTTTTGGCTTATTTATACTTAGTCCAGTCGCAAACGACCTCTATGTATACATTTTGACTTACTTAAATCAAAATTTCAATGATTTGTATAGTCATGACTCTCATGTTGAAAAATTGAAAATTTTCAAAAAATGTTTTTTCTATCGAAAAATGTCAAATTTGATCATTTTTGGCTTATTTATACTTAATCCAGTCATAAAGGACATCTATGTATACATTTTGACTTACTGGGATCAAAATTTCAATGATTTGTATAGTCATGCCTCTCATGTTGAAAAATCGAAAATTTTCAAAAAATGTTTTTTCTATCGAAAAATGTCAAATTTGATCAATATTGGCTTATTTATACTTAGTCCAGTCATAAAGGACCTCTATGTATACATTTTGACTTACTTGGATCAAAATTTCAATGATTTGGATAGTCATGACTCTCATGTTGAAAAATCGAAAATTTTCAAAAAATGTTTTTTCTATCGAAAAATGTCAAATTTCATCATTTTTGTCTTATTTATGCTTATTCCAGTCATAAACGACCTCTATGTATACATTTTGACTTACTTGGATCAAAATTTCAATGATTTGGATAGTCATGACTCTCATGTTGAAAAATCGAAAATTTTCAAAAAATGTTTTTTCTATCGAAAAATGTCAAATTTGATCATTTTTGGCTTATTTATACTTAGTCCAGTCATAAAGGACCTCTATGTATACATTTTGACTTACTTGGATAAAAATTTCAATGACTTGTAAAGTCATGACTCTCATGTTGAAAAATCGAAAATTTTCAAAAAATGTTTTTTCTATCGAAAAATGTCAAATTTGATCATTTTTGGCTTATTTATACTTAGTCCAGTCGTAAACGACCTCTATGTATACATTTTGACTTACTTAAATCAAAATTTCAATGATTTGTATAGTCATCACTCTCATGTTGAAAAATTGAAAATTTTCAAAAAATGTTTTTTCTATCGAAAAATGTCAAATTTGATCATTTTTGGCTTATTTATTCTTAATCCAGTCATAAAGGACATCTATGTATACATTTTGACTTACTTGGATCAAAATTTCAATGATTTGTATAGTCATGCCTCTCATGTTGAAAAATCGAAAATTTTCAAAAAATGTTTTTTCTATCGAAAAATGTCAAATTTGATCATTATTGGCTTATTTATACTTAGTCCAGTCATAAAGGACCTCTATGTATACATTATGACTTACTTGGATCAGAATTTCAATGATTTGGATAGTCATGACTCTCATGTTGAAAAATCGAAAATTTTCAAAAAATGTTTTTTCTATCGAAAAATGTCAAATTTCATCATTTTTGTCTTATTTATGCTTATTCCAGTCATAAACGACCTCTATGTATACATTTTGACTTACTTGGATCAAAATTTCAATGATTTGGATAGTCATGACTCTCATGTTGAAAAATCGAAAATTTTCAAAAAATGTTTTTTCTATCGAAAAATGTCAAATTTGATCATTTTTGGCTTATTTATACTTAGTCCAGTCATAAAGGACCTCTATGTATACATTTTGACTTACTTGGATAAAAATTTCAATGACTTGTAAAGTCATGACTCTCATGTTGAAAAATCGAAAATTTTCAAAAAATGTTTTTTTATTCGATAAATGTCAATTTTGATCATTTTTGGCTTATTTATACTTATTCCAGTCATAAACGACCTCTATGTATACTTTTTGACTTACTTAAATCAAAATTTCAATGATTTGTATAGTCATGACTCTCATGTTGAAAAATCCAAAATTTTCAAAAAATGTTTTTTCTATTGAAAAATGTCAAATTTGATCATTTTTGGCTTTTTTATTCTTAGTCCAGTCATAAACGACCTCTATGTATACATTTTGACTTACTAGGATCAAAATTTCAATGATTTGTATAATCATAACTCTCATGTTGAAAAATCGAAAATTTTCAAAAAATGTTTTTTCTATCGAAAAATGTCAAATTTGATCATTTTTGGCTTATTTATACTTAATCCAGTCATAAAGGACATCTATGTATACATTTTGACTTACTTGGATCAAAATTTCAATGATTTGTATAGTCATGCCTCTCATGTTGAAAAATCGAAAATTTTCAAAAAATGTTTTTTCTATCGAAAAATGTCAAATTTGATCATTATTGGCTTTGAAACACAATAAAAAACACTTTTAGCTAAGACTCCAATCATTAGTTGAATAATTACTTTACCGATGCACAGATGTCAGATAAATATATATAAGTTAAATTAATTTTCTTAAAAAAATCCTTATAATGATACGTTATGAAAAATATTAATAATTTCTATTTTCATTTTTAATTTCTGAAATAATAAAAATACTTACAGTATTTTTATATGTAAGAATTTTTCATAAAAAGGAAAAAAATAAGTAATTGTTGGACAAAGAAAGATGTATACATAGCTAACATATAAATTATAGAGACAGCTATTTAAATATATATATATAAGCTAGACGCTGTATACCGTCAGTCAGTGTAGTAAGCAGTACAAAACCAAGGATGACTTCAATTTAATACTCAACAACATGGAATAAAGAAAACTATATATACATCTTTCTTCGAACAACAAGGATATGTATAAACTTCATTTGATTTAATATTCTATTTCAAAATGTTGTGGTGAGATATTAGAAATAAAAAACTTTAAATATTTTAATTTTATTTTGAACTTTATCTTATTTCTTTGATAAATTTGATACTTGTTCTTTTAAATCAATCTAAGTGCTAAATGACAATCAAATAAGATTATTTTATTGAATTGTAAGCAACTTTAGATAGATGATATAAAAATGTTATTTTATATAGTATTGGAATGATTTATGTAACTTTTTTGGGAAGTTCATGTGTTCTTGGTGTGTGATGAATTTAACACTCCAGAACATAGTTTAACATGAACCTTTTGTTGTTATATTATTTTTTCTAAATGAGAAATTTGTAACTAATTATTTTTTTTGTTGTTGCATAAATCATCCTTGCTAATTTTTTTTGAAACATTTTGTTTCTTTTAGATATGACTAACTCATTATTTTAGACTATGTCATTTATATATTTATACTTTTTTAAAGTTTATTAAGTAAACTTTTGGATTCTTCTAATCCATTTAATATATGGTTAACTCTCTTTATAGAGACGATATCATTTTATATTATTTGACGATGTCATTAATATGTATTTATTTTTTTTAAAGTTTATTAAATAAACTTTTGGATTCTTCTAATCCATTTAATATATGGTTAACTCTCTTTATAGAGACGATATCATTTTGTATTTTTGACTATGTCATTAATATTTAATATTTTATAGAGTTTATTAAGTAAACTTAGGATTATTTTTTTAATCCTTTTAAAATATGATTAACTCTCCTTTATAGGGACTATATCATTTTGTATAAACTAAAACGGTCGCTTGGTTTGACAAATTGTGGTATGCATTCATTGTAATATTATTGTTCTTTTTTTTACTTCATTATTTTTGAACTTGTTGAATGCGGTATGCAATTAGTCGAATCAAGTCACTTATATATATAATTCTGTTATTTGCTTTTGTATAGACTATTTTTTTTGAATTATTGTGAAAGAATATTGGTTACGAAATTGAATTTAATCCTTTTTATTAGCAAAGAATAAAGCTCGAATTTATTAAAAATTTAAATACTGATTTCATTATTTTCTCTTAATCAAATTTATATTTCAGATTAATTAATTTTCACGCTTCCACGTAAACATTTATGAATGAATTGAACTTGTTACATATATGAGTTTGAGTACGGTTAACTCGTGGCTAGAATAATCTAGTTCGAGAGAATATCTCGGTTAACAACCATTCTTATTAGTACTTGTTCATTTCACGCTAATATAACGTTCCAATATCAACTAACTATAAATCTCGTTACAATTTTTAAAACAAATTTTCTCATTGTATCAAGATTGGCAGCAATCGCTACGTTTCAATAATTAGATACCCCTTTTTTCGTTTCAATATTGGCATCAGATCGTAACAACAACCTTATTTTTCGTTTCAATATTGGTAGCAGACAAAACAAGATTTACACCTCTGAAATTCGTAACATTTTCTTTCATAATTTTCTTAAATCTTAACAGGGTATTTAGACTATTGTTCACAGATTTATGAACTCAGATTCAGATAATAGTGTTGAGGAATTTTATGGATTTTCTCCTGAAGAACAAAGGGACATTCATTATAGATTCAAACAACTATTTAAAATCACAATGGACAAAGAAACTTTGGATGAATTATGGACAAATTTAGGAGCCCAATTGGAAGGAACCTCAAATTTGATCCAGGAAACCAATGTGGTATTAAATCAAATTTCCGAAGCAACACTGCATAACACCAATCAAATTTCGGAGCTAAGTACCAAAATTACTTTAAAAAATTCTATAGATGACAAATTTCAAAAAATTGACTTAAACATAATTACCAAAGACATACCAGTATTAAACTTATTCTACCCTGATAGTATAGTTAGCTTCACTCTTGAAACGGACAATCTAGCAAAATTAAATCTCGTTTCAGAACATTTTCTTTTAAAATTTTTATTTACTAAAATACATAAAAATGCAAAAGATTTTTGGGCAAATTATTTAGAACAAGCAAGAACTTGGAACTTTATAAAAAAAGATTTAATTGAAAACTATTTATCAGCTTCTCAATTAACAATAGCAAAAGATCGTTTTGTTAACAGACGACAAAAAGATGATGAAACCTTCTCATCATTTATTACTGATATTACAAAATACGCAAAACTTTTACAACCTGAATCTACTGATTCTAGTATAATTAATATAATCTTTGCACATGTAAACGCCCAAACATTTGAATTAATAAAATTAATGGATCCACCCGATTCAATAATAAAGTTGAATGAGTTAGGAAGAAAAATTTCTGAAATCACAGCTAGATCGAAGTTTTATAAAAATCAAAAATCAAATTTACATAATTCTATTTCAAATCAACAAAACACACAAAAATCAAACACCAATAATGGTGATAAACTAAAGTATAAAAGTCAGTATAACTGTACTCACTGTAAAAAATCAGGGCATACAATTAAGTTTTGTTCTTTACTAAAAAATCAAAAAGTAAAAACTGAAAATACTAACCCTTTTGTAAATAATATCACTACCCAAGCTGATATTCACAATTCCGAATCTGACATTTCAAAAAACTAGAAAATCTCACCAAACATTTGCCTGTTATAAACATTAACATCGGTAACTTTAAATTTCATGCATTAGTAGACTCAGGTAGTTCAATTAATGCTATTACAAAAAAGGCCTACAATAAAATTAAAAAAATTTTCGCAATTAAAATTATAAATTCACCCTTAACAGCATCTTTGCCAGGATCTAATAGTTTAAAAATACATAATAAAATTAATTTATCTTTTAAAATTGATCATCTAACTTGGAAACAAGATTTTTACATCATTGATTCATTACCATATGATATTCTTTTGGGTATACCAACACTACATAAGTGTGGAATTTTATTGAATTTCAATAGTAATTCATTATCATTTCATCACTTTAATTATCTTAATATTCCATTCATTGATACTGAACCTAAGATTACCTTTAATACAATATGCGAAATTCAAATAAATTTAGATAAATTAAATCAAGATAAATTAAATGCATTATTAAATAAATATAAAATAGTTTTAACAAAAACACCGGGACGTGCGCGTAATTTTGAATACACTATATTTATTAAAGACAAGGAACCAATTCATAAGACTCCGTATTATCTACCACCAGATAAAGAAATATTACTTAAAAATCATATTAATGAACTGGTAAATCTAAATATTCTTAAACCAGCGCAATCTCCTTGGGCAAGTCCGGTATTTTTTGTAAAAAAAAAAACTAATAATGAATTTAGAATGGTATCCGACTATCGTTTCTTGAACAAAAAGATTGTTTTTGACCCAATAAGTAATGTATCAATTAATCATATATTTTCAAACTTAGGAAACGCCACAGTGTATAGTTTAATTGATATGTCAAATGCATTCTACCAAGTGCCATTGGATGATAGCAGCAAACCTTATACGGCTATCATAACACAATTTGGTCAATTTATCTTTAATGTTATTCCGTATGGTCTCAGTATTTCAAGTCAAGCCCTTTGTAGGCTCTTACTAAAAGAATTTGCGGACTTAATAAATAAAATTATGGTAATCTATTACGATGATATTATTATTTTTTCGGAGAATATTCAAGAACATCATAAACATTTACAAATAGTACTAGCGCGTTTTAAAAAACTTAATCTAACTATTAATCCTAATAAAGCAAAATTTTTTATGCAACGTTTGAAAATCTTAGGACACGTAATTTCTTCCGAAGGTAGGATACCTAATCCTGAAAAAGTAGAAGCAATTAGAACTATGCCTATTCCTAAAAACCTTAAGGAATTACAATCATTTCTTGGAATGGCAGCCTTCTTCGCTAGATATATACAGAATTTTAGTACTATAGTGGCACCTTTAAATGCCTTAAAAAAGAAAGATGCTAAATTCATTATAACGCAAACACATGTGGATGCTATTAATAAACTTAAAACAGTGCTCACTACGGCACCAATTTTACGATTTCCTATTTTTGATGACAAACATCCTTTCATAGTAACTACAGATGCAAGTTCTATAGGTGTAGGTGCTTGTCTAATGCAAAAATTTGAAAACAAACTACATCCAATTGAATACTGTTCGCGAAAACTTAATCCAGCAGAATCAAAATACCCAGTATACCAACTGGAATTATTGGCTGTTTTACATGCATTAAATACATTTAAAGACTACCTTTTAGATCGAAAATTTATATTACGTACTGATTGCAACGCTTTGGTGTATTTATTTAATACACCACAACGTTTTAATAAACTTTCCAGATGGTTATTAACTATCTCGAAATTTAATTTTACAACAGAACATATTAGAGGCACAGAAAATGTAGTAGCCGATTGTTTAAGTAGATTATTTTGTGAAAATGAAACAAATATTGAGGAAAATATTCAATCAAAAAACATAGAACCAATTACACTTCTTAATCAGATATTAACTGACCCCAAAGGTTTTTTATCTATAAAAAAGGAACAAAAAGCTTCTCCAGATTGTAGACACATTTACCAATTAATTAAATCAGGTTCAAATGTACAAAATTTTGCAATTCGCGATGGCTTATTAGTTCGTTTTGTTGGGCGCAATAGAAATAAACGTATTGTTCTCACAGATTCTTTATTGGACTATGTATTAGATTACTTTCATTCCTCAGTATTTGGATGTCATTCAGGCGTCACGAAAACATATCGTGAGATAGCCAAACGTTTTTCATATCCTGACTTATATAAAAAAACTGTAGATTATGTTAAAAAGTGTAGTGTTTGTGCTACCTGCAAACCAATTAACTATAAAATCTCAGCACCTGATGCATCAATTAGTGAAAAAAATGTGTACAATAAATTATACGTAGACTTTATTGGACCCCTAATACCTTCTGCAGATAATGGCTTCAAAAATATTTTTGTTATTACAGATGCTTATAGCAAGTTTTGTTGGGCCTACCCCACTAGGAAAGCAACGTCAGCAGTGGTAATTAAAATTTTACATCAACTATTCATGGTATTTGGATTTCCAAAAGTTTTAATTAGCGATAATGCTAAAAGCTTCAAATCTAATAAATATACACAATTTTTATTATTAAATGGAATTCGCATTGGATATACCTCGCCTTACCGTCCTCAAAGTAATATCACAGAAAGAATAAACAGGAATATAAAAATAAATTTAACCTGCGTAATCAAACAATACCAAATGAAACATAAGGACTGGAATAAAATATTGCCATTTATAATATTCAATTACAATTCGACATATCACTCAATTATTAAAGCTTCACCAGCAGCACTTTTTTTGGGTCGAACTTGGAATCAACCATTGGATTTATTACTAAATACCACCGATATTTTGGCTATGGAAAAACCTCCTAGTGTGGATATGGTCCAGCAGGCACTGCATAAAGCTACTGTAATGCGAAAAGCGAGACAACATCAAGCCCCAACTGATGTTAAATTCCACGTTAATCAACTTGTACGGGTTAGACTACCACCTGCAGCATCAAACATCGACGAAGACAGAAAATTTTCACCTCGATTCAGCGATGTTAAAAGAATCATCCGTTTTACAACTCCAGTTAGTGTAGAATTAATTGATCCAAAAACTAACGAATTAACTAGAACACATGTCACACACTTGAAACGTGCTGAAGTGCTATAAGATGAACTTTTTTTTAGAGGTGGTGAGTGAAACACAATAAAAAACACTTTTAGCTAAGACTCCAATCATTAGTTGAATAATTACTTTACCGATGCACAGATGTCAGATAAATATATATAAGTTAAATTAATTTTCTTAAAAAAATCCTTATAATGATACGTTATGAAAAATATTAATAATTTCTATTTTCATTTTTAATTTCTGAAATAATAAAAATACTTACAGTATTTTTATATGTAAGAATTTTTCATAAAAAGGAAAAAAATAAGTAATTGTTGGACAAAGAAAGATGTATACATAGCTAACATATAAATTATAGAGACAGCTATTTAAATATATATATATAAGCTAGACGCTGTATACCGTCAGTCAGTGTAGTAAGCAGTACAAAACCAAGGATGACTTCAATTTAATACTCAACAACATGGAATAAAGAAAACTATATATACATCTTTCTTCGAACAACAAGGATATGTATAAACTTCATTTGATTTAATATTCTATTTCAAAATGTTGTGGTGAGATATTAGAAATAAAAAACTTTAAATATTTTAATTTTATTTTGAACTTTATCTTATTTCTTTGATAAATTTGATACTTGTTCTTTTAAATCAATCTAAGTGCTAAATGACAATCAAATAAGATTATTTTATTGAATTGTAAGCAACTTTAGATAGATGATATAAAAATGTTATTTTATATAGTATTGGAATGATTTATGTAACTTTTTTGGGAAGTTCATGTGTTCTTGGTGTGTGATGAATTTAACACTCCAGAACATAGTTTAACATGAACCTTTTGTTGTTATATTATTTTTTCTAAATGAGAAATTTGTAACTAATTATTTTTGTTGTTGTTGCATAAATCATCCTTGCTAATTTTTTTTGAAACATTTTGTTTCTTTTAGATATGACTAACTCATTATTTTAGACTATGTCATTTATATATTTATACTTTTTTAAAGTTTATTAAGTAAACTTTTGGATTCTTCTAATCCATTTAATATATGGTTAATTCTCTTTATAGAGACGATATCATTTTATATTATTTGACGATGTCATTAATATGTATTTATTTTTTTTAAAGTTTATTAAATAAACTTTTGGATTCTTCTAATCCATTTAATATATGGTTAACTCTCTTTATAGAGACGATATCATTTTGTATTTTTGACTATGTCATTAATATTTAATATTTTATAGAGTTTATTAAGTAAACTTAGGATTATTTTTTTAATCCTTTTAAAATATGATTAACTCTCCTTTATAGGGACTATATCATTTTGTATAAACTAAAACGGTCGCTTGGTTTGACAAATTGTGGTATGCATTCATTGTAATATTATTGTTCTTTTTTTTTACTTCATTATTTTTGAACTTGTTGAATGCGGTATGCAATTAGTCGAATCAAGTCACTTATATATATAATTCTGTTATTTGCTTTTGTATAGACTATTTTTTTTGAATTATTGTGAAAGAATATTGGTTACGAAATTGAATTTAATCCTTTTTATTAGCAAAGAATAAAGCTCGAATTTATTAAAAATTTAAATACTGATTTCATTATTTTCTCTTAATCAAATTTATATTTCAGATTAATTAATTTTCACGCTTCCACGTAAACATTTATGAATGAATTGAACTTGTTACATATATGAGTTTGAGTACGGTTAACTCGTGGCTAGAATAATCTAGTTCGAGAGAATATCTCGGTTAACAACCATTCTTATTAGTACTTGTTCATTTCACCCTAATATAACGTTCCAATATCAATTAACTATAAATTTCGTTACAATTTTTAAAACAAATTTTATCATTGTATCAATATTGGCATCAGATCGTAACAATAACCCCTTTTTCGTTTCAGCTTATTTATACTTAGTCCAGTCATAAAGGACCTCTATGTATACATTTTGACTTACTTGGATCAAAATTTCAATGATTTGGATAGTCATGACTCTCATGTTGAAAAATCGAAAATTTTCAAAAAATGTTTTTTCTATCGAAAAATGTCAAATTTCATCATTTTTGTCTTATTTATGCTTATTCCAGTCATAAACGACCTCTATGTATACATTTTGACTCACTTGGATCAAAATTTCAATGATTTGGATAGTCATGACTCTCATGTTGAAAAATCGAAAATTTTCAAAAAATGTTTTTTCTATCGAAAAATGTCAAATTTGATCATTATTGGCTTATTTATACTTAGTCCAGTCATAAAGGACCTCTATGTATACATTTTGACTTACTTGGATCAAAATTTCAATGATTTGGATAGTCATGACTCTCATGTTGAAAAATCGAAAATTTTCAAAAAATGTTTTTTCTATCGAAAAATGTCAAATTTCATCATTTTTGTCTTATTTATGCTTATTCCAGTCATAAACGACCTCTATGTATACATTTTGACTTACTTGGATCAAAATTTCAATGATTTGGATAGTCATGACTCTCATGTTGAAAAATCGAAAATTTTCAAAAAATGTTTTTTCTATCGAAAAATGTCAAATTTGATCATTTTTGGCTTATTTATACTTAGTCCAGTCATTAAGGACCTCTACATTTTGACTTACTTGGATCAAAATTTCAATGATTTGTATAGTCATGACTCTCATGTTGAAGAATCGAAAATTTTCAAAAAATGTTTTTTCTATCGAAAAATGTCAAATTTGATCATTTTTGTCTTATTTATGCTTATTCCAGTCATAAACGACCTCTATGTATACATTTTGACTTACTTGGATCAAAATTTCAATGATTTGGATAGTCATGACTCTCATGTTGAAAAATCGAAAATTTTCAAAAAATGTTTTTTCTATCGAAAAATGTCAAATTTGATCATTTTTGGCTTATTTATACTTAGTCCAGTCATAAAGGACCTCTATGTATACATTTTGACTTACTTGGATAAAAATTTCAATGACTTGTAAAGTCATGACTCTCATGTTGAAAAATCGAAAATTTTCAAAAAATGTTTTTTCTATCGAAAAATGTCAAATTTGATCATTTTTGGCTTATTTATACTTAGTCCAGTCGTAAACGACCTCTATGTATACATTTTGACTTACTTAAATCAAAATTTCAATGATTTGTATAGTCATGACTCTCATGTTGAAAAATTGAAAATTTTCAAAAAATGTTTTTTCTATCGAAAAATGTCAAATTTGATCATTTTTGGCTTATTTATACTTAATCCAGTCATAAAGGACTTCTATGTATACATTTTGACTTACTTGGATCAAAATTTCAATGATTTGTATAGTCATGCCTCTCATGTTGAAAAATCGAAAATTTTCAAAAAATGTTTTTTCTATCGAAAAATGTCAAATTTGATCATTATTGGCTTATTTATACTTAGTCCAGTCATAAAGGACCTCTATGTATACATTTTGACTTACTTGGATCAAAATTTCAATGATTTGGATAGTCATGACTCTCATGTTGAAAAATCGAAAATTTTCAAAAAATGTTTTTTCTATCGAAAAATGTCAAATTTCATCATTTTTGTCTTATTTATGCTTATTCCAGTCATAAACGACCTCTATGTATACATTTTGACTTACTTGGATCAAAATTTCAATGATTTGGATAGTCATGACTCTCATGTTGAAAAATCGAAAATTTTCAAAAAATGTTTTTTCTATCGAAAAATGTCAAATTTGATCATTTTTGGCTTATTTATACTTAGTCCAGTCATTAAGGACCTCTACATTTTGACTTACTTGGATCAAAATTTCAATGATTTGTATAGTCATGACTCTCATGTTGAAGAATCGAAAATTTTCAAAAAATGTTTTTTCTATCGAAAAATGTCAAATTTGATCATTTTTGGCTTATTTATACTTAGTCCAGTCATAAAGGACCTCTATGTATACATTTTGACTTACTTGGATCAAAATTTCAATGATTTGTATAGTCATGACTCTCATGTTGAAAAATCGAAAATTTTAAAAAAATGTTTTTTTCTATCGATAAATGTCAAATTTGATCATTTTTGGCTTATTTATACTTGTTCCAGTCATAAACGACCTCTATGTATACATTCTGACTTAATTGGATCAAAATTTCAATGATTTTGATAGTCATGACTCTCATGTTGAAAAATCGAAAATTTTCAAAAAATGTTTTTTCTATCGAAAAATGTCAAATTTGATCATTTTTGGCTTATTTTTACTTATTCCAGTCATAAAAGAACTCTATGTATACATTTTGACTTACATGGATCAAAATTTCAATGATTTGGATAGTCATGACTCTCATGTTGAAAAATCGAAAATATTCAAAAAATGTTTTTTCTATCGAAAAATGTCAAATTTGATCATTTTTGGCTTATTTATACTTAGTCCAGTCATAAAGGACCTCTATGTATACATTTTGACTTACTTGGATAAAAATTTCAATGACTTGTAAAGTCATGACTCTCATGTTGAAAAATCGAAAATTTTCAAAAAATGTTTTTTCTATCGAAAAATGTCAAATTTGATCATTTTTGGCTTATTTATACTTAGTCCAGTCATAAAGGACCTCTATGTATACATTTTGACTTACTTGGATCAAAATTTCAATGATTTGTATAGTAATGACTCACATGTTGAAAAATCGAAAATTTTAAAAAAATGTTTTTTCTTTCGAAAAATGTCAAATTTGATCATTTTTGGCTTATTTATACTTATTCCAGCCATAAAGAACCTCTATGTATACATTTTGACTTACTGGGATCAAAATTTCAATGATTTGGATAGTCATGACTCTCATGTTGAAAAATCGAAAATTTTCAAAAAATGTTTTTTCTATCGCAAAATGTCAAATTTGATCATTTTTGGCTTATTTATACTTATTCCAGTCATAAACGACCTCTATTTATACATTTTGACTTACTTGGAATAAAATTTCAATGATTTGTATAGTCATGACTCTCATGTTGAAAAATCGAAAATTTTCAAAAAATGTTTTTTCTATCGAAAAATGTCAAATTTGATCATTTTTGGCTTATTTATACTTAGTCCAGTCATAAACGACCTCTTTGTATAAATATTGACTTACTTGGATCAAAATTTCAATGATTTGTATTATCATGACTCTCATGTTGAAAAATCGAAAATTTTAAAAAAATGTTTTTTCTATCGAAAAATGTCAAATTTGATCATTTTTTTCTTATTTATACTTATTCCAGTCATAAACGACCTCTATGTATACATTTTGACTTACTTAAATCAAAATTTCAATGATTTGTATAGTCATGACTCTCATGTTGAAAATTGAAAATTTTCAAAAAATGTTTTTTCTATCGAAAAATGGCAAATTTGATCATTTTTGGCTTATTTATACTTAATCCAGTCATAAACGACCTGTATGTATACATTTTGACTTACTTGGATCAAAATTTCAATGATTTGTATAGTCATGATTCTCATGTTGAAAAATCGAAAATTTTCAAAAAATGTTTTTTCTATCGAAAAATGTCAAATTTGATCATTATTGGCTTATTTATACTTAGTCCAGTCATAAAGGACCTCTATGTATACATTTTGACTTACTTGGATCAAAATTTCAATGATTTGGATAGTCATGACTCTCATGTTGAAAAATCGAAAATTTTCAAAAAATGTTTTTTCTATCGAAAAATGTCAAATTTGATCATTTTTGGCTTATTTATACTTAGTCCAGTCGTAAACGACCTCTATGTATACATTTTGACTTACTTAAATCAAAATTTCAATTATTTGTATAGTCATGACCCTCATGTTGAAAAATTGAAAATTTTCAAAAAATGTTTTTTCTATCGAAAAATGTCAAATTTGATCATTTTTGGCTTATTTATACTTAATCCAGTCATAAAGGACATCTATGTATACATTTTGACTTACTTGGATCAAAATTTCAATGATTTGTATAGTCATGCCTCTCATGTTGAAAAATCGAAAATTTTCAAAAAATGTTTTTTCTATCGAAAAATGTCAAATTTGATCATTATTGGCTTATTTATACTTAGTCCAGTCATAAAGGACCTCTATGTATACATTTTGACTTACTTGGATCAAAATTTCAATGATTTGTATAGTCATGCCTCTCATGTTGAAAATCGAAAATTTTCAAAAAATGTTTGAAACGAAAAAAAGGTATCTAATTATTGAAACGTAGCGATTGCTGCCAATATTGATACAATGAGAAAATTTGTTTTAAAAATTGTAACGAAATTTATAGTTAATTGATATTGTAACGTTGTATTAGGGTGAAGTGAACTAGTACTAATAAGAATGGTTGTTAACTGAGATATTCTCTCGAACTAGATTATTCTAGCCACGAGTTAACCGTACTCAATCTCATATATGTAACAAGTTCAATTCATTCATAAATGTTTACGTGGAAGCGTGAAAATTAATTAATCTGAAATATAAATTTGATTAAGAGAAAATAATGAAATCAGTATTTAAATTTTTAATAAATTCGAGTTTTATTCTTCACTAATAAAAGAGATTAAATTCAATTTCGTAACCAATATTCTTTCACAATAATTCAAAAAAAATAGTCCATACAAAAGCAAATAACAGAATTATATATACAAGTGACTTGATTCGACAAATTGCATACCGCATTCAACAAGTTCAAAAATAATGAAGTAAAAAAAAAACCAAAAATATTACAATGAATGCATACCCCAATTTGTCAAGCCAAGCGACCGTTTTAGTTTATACAAAATGATATAGTCCCTATAAAGGAGAGTTAATCATATTTTAAAAGGATTAAAAATAATCCTAAGTTTACTTAATAAACTCTATAAAATATTAAATATTCATGACATAGTCAAAAATACAAAATGATATCGTCTCTATAAAGAGAGTTAACCATATATTAAATGGATTAGAAGAATCCAAAAGTTTATTTAATAAACTTTAAAAAAAAGAGAATAAATATATATAAATGACATCGTCAAATAATCTAAAATGATATCGTCTCTATAAAGAGAGTTAACCATATATTAAATGGATTAGAAGAATCCAAAAGTTTATTTAATAAACTTTAAAAAAAAGAGAATAAATATATATAAATGACATAGTCTAAAAAAATGAGTTAGTCATATTTAAAAGAAACAAAATGTTTCAAAAAAAAAAAAATTAGCAAGGATTATTTATGCAACAACCAAAAAAAAATAATTAGTTACACATTTCTCATTTAGAAAAAATAATATAACAACAAAAAGGTTCATGTTAAACTATGTTCTGGAGTGTTAAATTCATCACACTCCAAGAACACATGAACTTCCCAAACAAGTTACATAAATCATTCCAATACTATATAAAATAACATTTTTATATCCTCTATCTAAGTTGCTTACAATTCAATAAAATAATCTTAATTGATTGTCATTTAGCACTTAGATTGATTTAAAAGAACAAATATCAAATTTATTAAAGAAATAAGATAAAGTTCAAAATGAAATTAAAATATTTAAAGTTTTTTTTAATATCTCACCAGAACATTTTGAAATAGAATATTAAATGACGTTTATACGTATCCTTGTTGTTCGAAGAAAGATGTATATATAGTTTCCTTTATTCCATGTTGTTGATTTTTTTGGTTCTGCTTACTACACTAACTGACTGTATACAGTGTCTAGCTTTTATATATGAATTTAAATAGCTGTCTCTATAATTTATATGTTAGCTATGTATACATCTTTCCTTGTCCAACAATTACTTGTTTTTTTCCTTTTTATGAAAAATTCTTACATATAAAAATACTGTAAGTATTTTTAATATTTCAGAAATTAAAAATGAAAATAGAAAATATTAATATTTTTCATAACATATCATTATAAGGATTTTTTTTAAGAAAATTAATTTAACTTATATATATTTATCTGACATCTGTGCATCGGTAAAGTAATTATTCAACTAATGATTGGAGTCTTAGCTAAAAGTGATATTTCATTGTGTTTCACTCACCACCTCTAAAAAAAGTTCATCTTATAGCACTTCAGCACGTTTCAAGTGTGTGACATGTGTTCTAGTTAATTCGTTAGTTTTTGGATCAATTAATTCTACACTAACTGGAGTTGTAAAACGGACGATTTTTTTAACATCGCTGAATCGAGGTGAAAATTTTCTGTCTTCGTTGATGTTTGATGCTGTAGGTGGTAGTCTAACCCGTACAAGTTGATTAACGTGGAATTTAACATCAGTTGGAGCTTGATGTTGTCGTGCTTTTCGCATTACAGTAGCTTTATGCAGTGCCTGCTGGACCATATCCACACTAGGAGGTTTTTCCATAGCCAAAATATCGGTGGTATTCAGTAATAAATCCAATGGTTGATTCCAAGTTCGCCCAAAAAAACTGCTGCTGGTGAAGCTTTAATAATTGAGTGATATGTCGAATTGTAATTGAATATTATAAATGGCAATATTTTATTCCAGTCCTTATGTTTCATTTGGTATTGTTTGATTACGCAGGTTAAATTTATTTTTATATTTCTGTTTATTCTTTCTGTGATATTACCTTGAGGACGGTAAGGCGAGGTATATCCAATGCGAATTCCATTTAATAATAAAAATTGTGTATATTTATTAGACTTGAAGCTTTTAGCATTATCGCTAATTAAAACTTTTGGAAATCCAAATACCATGAATAGTTGATGTAAAATTTTAATTACCACTGCTGACGTTGCTTTCCTAGTGGGGTAGGCCCAACAAAACTTGCTATAAGCATCTGTAATAACAAAAATATATTTGAAGCCATTATCTGCAGAAGGTATTAGGGGTCCAATAAAGTCTACGTATAATTTATTGTACACATTTTTTTCACTAATTGATGCATCAGGTGCTGAGATTTTATAGTTAATTGGTTTGCAGGTAGCACAAACACTACACTTTTTAACATAATCTACAGTTTTTTTATATAAGTCAGGATATGAAAAACGTTTGGCTATCTCACGATATGTTTTCGTGACGCCTGAATGACATCCAAATACTGAGGAATGAAAGTAATCTAATACATAGTCCAATAAAGAATCTGTGAGAACAATACGTTTATTTCTATTGCGCCCAACAAAACGAACTAATAAGCCATCGCGAATTGCAAAATTTTGTACATTTGAACCTGATTTAATTAATTGGTAAATGTGTCTACAATCTGGAGAAGCTTTTTGTTCCTTTTTTATAGATAAAAAACCTTTGGGGTCAGTTAATATCTGATTAAGAAGTGTAATTGGTTCTATGTTTTTTGATTGAATATTTTCCTCAATATTTGTTTCATTTTCACAAAATAATCTACTTAAACAATCGGCTACTACATTTTCTGTGCCTCTAATATGTTCTGTTGTAAAATTAAATTTCGAGATAGTTAATAACCATCTGGAAAGTTTATTAAAACGTTGTGGTGTATTAAATAAATACACCAAAGCGTTGCAATCAGTACGTAATATAAATTTTCGATCTAAAAGGTAGTCTTTAAATGTATTTAATGCATGTAAAACAGCCAATAATTCCAGTTGGTATACTGGGTATTTTGATTCTGCTGGATTAAGTTTTCGCGAACAGTATTCAATTGGATGTAGTTTGTTTTCAAATTTTTGCATTAGACAAGCACCTACACCTATAGAACTTGCATCTGTAGTTACTATGAAAGGATGTTTGTCATCAAAAATAGGAAATCGTAAAATTGGTGCCGTAGTGAGCACTGTTTTAAGTTTATTAATAGCATCCACATGTGTTTGCGTTATAATGAATTTAGCATCTTTCTTTTTTAAGGCATTTAAAGGTGCCACTATAGTACTAAAATTCTGTATATATCTAGCGAAGAAGGCTGCCATTCCAAGAAATGATTGTAATTCCTTAAGGTTTTTAGGAATAGGCATAGTTCTAATTGCTTCTACTTTTTCAGGATTAGGTATCCTACCTTCGGAAGAAATTACGTGTCCTAAGATTTTCAAACGTTGCATAAAAAATTTTGCTTTATTAGGATTAATAGTTACATTAAGTTTTTTAAAACGCGCTAGTACTATTTGTAAATGTTTATGATGTTCTTGAATATTCTCCGAAAAAATAATAATATCATCATAATAGATTACCATAATTTTATTTATTAAGTCCGCAAATTCTTTTAGTAAGAGCCTACAAAGGGCTTGACTTGAAATACTGAGACCATACGGAATAACATTAAAGATAAATTGACCAAATTGTGTTATGATAGCCGTATAAGGTTTGCTGCTATCATCCAATGGCACTTGGTAGAATGCATTTGACATATCAATTAAACTATACACTGTGGCGTTTCCTAAGTTTGAAAATATATGATTAATTGATACATTACTTATTGGGTCAAAAACAATCTTTTTGTTCAAGAAACGATAGTCGGATACCATTCTAAATTCATTATTAGTTTTTTTTTTTACAAAAAATACCGGACTTGCCCAAGGAGATTGCGCTGGTTTAAGAATATTTAGATTTACCAGTTCATTAATATGATTTTTAAGTAATATTTCTTTATCTGGTGGTAGATAATACGGAGTCTTATGAATTGGTTCCTTGTCTTTAATAAATATAGTGTATTCAAAATTACGCGCACGTCCCGGTGTTTTTGTTAAAACTATTTTATATTTATTTAATAATGCATTTAATTTATCTTGATTTAATTTATCTAAATTTATTTGAATTTCGCATATTGTATTAAAGGTAATCTTAGGTTCAGTATCAATGAATGGAATATTAAGATAATTAAAGTGATGAAATGATAATGAATTACTATTGAAATTCAATAAAATTCCACACTTATGTAGTGTTGGTATACCCAAAAGAATATCATATGGTAATGAATCAATGATGTAAAAATCTTGTTTCCAAGTTAGATGATCAATTTTAAAAGATAAATTAATTTTATTATGTATTTTTAAACTATTAGATCCTGGCAAAGATGCTGTTAAGGGTGAATTTATAATTTTAATTGCGAAAATTTTTTTAATTTTATTGTAGGCCTTTTTTGTAATAGCATTAATTGAACTACCTGAGTCTACTAATGCATGAAATTTAAAGTTACCGATGTTAATGTTTATAACAGGCAAATGTTTGGTGAGATTTACTAGTTTTTTGAAATGTCAGATTCGGAATTGTGAATATCAGCTTGGGTAGTGATATTATTTACAAAAGGGTTAGTATTTTCAGTTTTTACTTTTTGATTTTTTAGTAAAGAACAAAATTTAATTGTATGCCCTGATTTTTTACAGTGAGTACAGTTATTCTGACTTTTATACTTTAGTTTATCACCATTATTGGTGTTTAATTTTTGTGTGTTTTGTTGATTTGAAATAGAATTATGTAAATTTGATTTTTGATTTTTATAAAACTTCGATCTAGCTGTGATTTCAGAAATTTTTCTTCCTAACTCATTCAACTTTACTATTGAATCGGGTGGATCCATTAATTTTATTAATTCAAATGTTTGGGCGTTTACATGTGCAAAGATTATATTAATTATACTAGAATCAGTAGATTCAGGTTGTAAAAGTTTTGCGTATTTTGTAATATCAGTAATAAATGATGAGAAAGTTTCATCATCTTTTTGTCGTCTGTTAACAAAACGATCTTTTGCTATTGTTAATTGAGAAGTTGATAAATAGTTTTCAATTAAGTCTTTTTTTATAAAGTTCCAAGTTCTTGCTTGTTCTAAATAATTTGCCCAAAAATCTTTTGCATTTTTATGTATTTTAGTAAATAAAAATTTTAAAAGAAAATGTTCTGAAACGAGATTTAATTTTGCTAGATTGTCAGTTTCAAGAGTGAAGCTAACTATACTATCAGGGTAGAATAAGTTTAATACTGGTATGTCTTTGGTAATTATATTTAAGTCAATTTTTTGAAATTTGTCATCTATAGAATTTTTTTAAGTAATTTTGGTACTTAGCTCCGAAATTTGATTGGTGTTATGCAGTGTTGCTTCGGAAATTTGATTTAATACCACATTGGTTTCCTGGATCAAATTTGAGGTTCCTTCCAATTGTGCTCCTAAATTTGTCCATAATTCATCCAAAGTTTCTTTGTCCATTGTGATTTTAAATAGTTGTTTGAATCTATAATGAATGTCCCTTTGTTCTTCAGGAGAAAATCCATAAAATTCCTCAACACTATTATCTGAATCTGAGTTCATAAATCTGTGAACAATAGTCTAAATACCCTGTTAAGATTTAAGAAAAATTATGAAAGAAAATGTTACGAATTTCAGAGGTGTAAATCTTGTTTTGTCTGCTACCAATATTGAAACGAAAAAAAGGTATCTAATTATTGAAACGTAGCGATTGCTGCCAATATTGATACAATGAGAAAATTTGTTTTAAAAATTGTAACGAAATTTATAGTTAATTGATATTGTAACGTTGTATTAGGGTGAAGTGAACTAGTACTAATAAGAATGGTTGTTAACCGAGATATTCTCTCGAACTAGATTATTCTAGCCACGAGTTAACCGTACTCAATCTCATATATGTAACAAGTTCAATTCATTCATAAATGTTTACGTGGAAGCGTGAAAATTAATTAATCTGAAATATAAATTTGATTAAGAGAAAATAATGAAATCAGTATTTAAATTTTTAATAAATTCGAGTTTTATTCTTCACTAATAAAAGAGATTAAATTCAATTTCGTAACCAATATTCTTTCACAATAATTCAAAAAAAATAGTCCATACAAAAGCAAATAACAGAATTATATATACAAGTGACTTGATTCGACAAATTGCATACCGCATTCAACAAGTTCAAAAATAATGAAGTAAAAAAAAAACCAAAAATATTACAATGAATGCATACCCCAATTTGTCAAGCCAAGCGACCGTTTTAGTTTATACAAAATGATATAGTCCCTATAAAGGAGAGTTAAATATATTTTAAAAGGATTAAAAATAATCCTAAGTTTACTTAATAAACTCTATAAAATATTAAATATTCATGACATAGTCAAAAATACAAAATGATATCGTCTCTATAAAGAGAGTTAACCATATATTAAATGGATTAGAAGAATCCAAAAGTTTATTTAATAAACTTTAAAAAAAAGAGAATAAATATATATAAATGACATCGTCAAATAATCTAAAATGATATCGTCTCTATAAAGAGAGTTAACCATATATTAAATGGATTAGAAGAATCCAAAAGTTTATTTAATAAACTTTAAAAAAAAGAGAATAAATATATATAAATGACATAGTCTAAAAAAATGAGTTAGTCATATTTAAAAGAAACAAAATGTTTCAAAAAAAAAAAAATTAGCAAGGATGATTTATGCAACAACCAAAAAAAAATAATTAGTTATACATTTCTCATTTAGAAAAAATAATATAACAACAAAAAGGTTCATGTTAAACTATGTTCTGGAGTGTTAAATTCATCACACTCCAAGAACACATGAACTTCCCAAACAAGTTACATAAATCATTCCAATACTATATAAAATAACATTTTTATATCCTCTATCTAAGTTGCTTACAATTCAATAAAATAATCTTAATTGATTGTCATTTAGCACTTCGATTGATTTAAAAGAACAAATATCAAATTTATTAAAGAAATAAGATAAAGTTCAAAATGAAATTAAAATATTTAAAGTTTTTTTTAATATCTCACCAGAACATTTTGAAATAGAATATTAAATGACGTTTATACGTATCCTTGTTGTTCGAAGAAAGATGTATATATAGTTTCCTTTATTCCATGTTGTTGATTTTTTTGGTTCTGCTTACTACACTAACTGACTGTATACAGTGTCTAGCTTTTATATATGAATTTAAATAGCTGTCTCTATAATTTATATGTTAGCTATGTATACATCTTTCCTTGTCCAACAATTACTTGTTTTTTTCCTTTTTATGAAAAATTCTTACATATAAAAATACTGTAAGTATTTTTAATATTTCAGAAATTAAAAATGAAAATAGAAAATATTAATATTTTTCATAACATATCATTATAAGGATTTTTTTTAAGAAAATTAATTTAACTTATATATATTTATCTGACATCTGTGCATCGGTAAAGTAATTATTCAACTAATGATTGGAGTCTTAGCTAAAAGTGATATTTCATTGTGTTTCATGTTTTTTCTATCGAAAAATGTCAAATTTCATCATTTTTGTCTTATTTATGCTTATTCCAGTCATAAACGACCTACATGTATACATTTTGACTTACTTGGATCAAAATTTCAATGATTTGTATAGTCATGACTCTCATGTTGAAAAATCGAAAATTTTCAAAAAATGTTTTTTCTATCGAAAAATGTCAAATTTGATCATTTTTGGCTTATTTATACTTAGTCCAGTCATAAACGACCTCTTTGTATAAATATTAACTTACTTGGATCAAAATTTCAATGATTTGTATAGTCATTACTCTCATGTTGAAAAATCGAAAATTTTCAAAAAATGTTTTTTTATCGAAAAATGTCAAATTTCATCATTTTTGTCTTATTTATGCTTATTCCAGTCATAAACGACCTCTATGTATACATTTTGACTTACTTGGATCAAAATTTCAATGATTTGGATAGTCATGACTCTCATGTTGAAAAATCGAAAATTTTCAAAAAATGTTTTTTTATCGAAAAATGTCAAATTTGATCATTTTTGGCTTATTTATACTTATTCCAGGCATAAAAAACCTCTATGTATACATTTTGACTTACTAGGATCAACATTTCAATGATTTGTATAATCATAACTCTCATGTTGAAAAATCGAAAATTTTCAAAAAATGTTTTTTCTATCGAAAAATGTCAAATTTGATCATTTTTGGCTTATTTATACTTAGTGAAGTCATAAAGGACCTTTTTGTATACATTTTGACTTACTTGGATCAAAATTTCAATGATTTGTATTATCATGACTCTCATGTTGAAAAATCGAAAATTTTCAAAAAATGTTTTTTCTATCGAAAAATGTCAAATTTGATCATTTTTGGCTTATTTATACTTAGTCCAGTCGTAAACGACCTCTATGTATACATTTTGACTTACTTAAATCAAAATTTCAATGATTTGTATAGTCATGACTCTCATGTTGAAAATTGAAAATATTCAAAAAATGTTTTTTCTATCGAAAAATGGCAAATTTGCTCATTTTTGGCTTATTTATACTTAATCCAGTCATAAACGACCTGTATGTATACATTTTGACTTACTTGGATCAAAATTTCAATGATTTGTATAGTCATGATTCTCATGTTGAAAAATCGAAAATTTTCAAAAAATGTTTTTTCTATCGAAAAATGTCAAATTTGATCATTATTGGCTTATTTATACTTAGTCCAGTCATAAAGGACCTCTATGTATACATTTTGACTTACTTGGATCAAAATTTCAATGATTTGGATAGTCATGACTCTCATGTTGAAAAATCGAAAATTTTCAAAAAATGTTTTTTCTATCGAAAAATGTCAAATTTCATCATTTTTGTCTTATTTATGCTTATTCCAGTCATAAACGACCTCTATGTATACATTTTGACTTACTTGGATCAAAATTTCAATGATTTGGATAGTCATGACTCTCATGTTGAAAAATCGAAAATTTTCAAAAAATGTTTTTTCTATCGAAAAATGTCAAATTTGATCATTTTTGGCTTATTTATACTTAGTCCAGTCATTAAGGACCTCTATGTATACATTTTGACTTACTTGGATCAAAATTTCAATGATTTGTAAAGTCATGACTCTCATGTTGAAAAATCGAAAATTTTCAAAAAAAGTTTTTTTATTCGATAAATGTCAATTTTGATCATTTTTGGCTTATTTATACTTATTCCAGTCATAAACGACCTCTATGTATACATTTTGACTTACTTAAATCAAAATTTCAATGATTTGTATAGTCATGACTATCATGTTGAAAAATCCAAAATTTTCAAAAAATGTTTTTTCTATCGAAAAATGTCAAATTTGATCATTTTTGGCTTTTTTATACTTAGTCAAGTCATAAACGACCTCTATGTATACATTTTGACTCACTTGGATCAAAATTTCAATGATTTGGATAGTCATGACTCTCATGTTGAAAAATCGAAAATTTTCAAAAAATGTTTTTTCTATCGAAAAATGTCAAATTTGATCATTTTTGGCTTTTTTATTCTTAGTCCAGTCATAAACGACCTCTATGTATACATTTTGACTTACTAGGATCAAAATTTCAATGATTTGTATAATCATAACTCTCATGTTGAAAAATCGAAAATTTTCAAAAAATGTTTTTTCTATCGAAAAATGTCAAATTTGATCATTTTTGGCTTATTTATACTTAGTCCAGTCATAAAGGACCTCTATGTATACATTTTGACTTACTTGGATCAAAATTTCAATGATTTGTATAGTCATGACTCTCATGTTGAAAAATCGAAAATTTTAAAAAAATGTTTTTTCTATCGATAAATGTCAAATTTGATCATTTTTGGCTTATTTATACTTGTTCCAGTCATAAACGACCTCTATGTATACATTCTGACTTAATTGGATCAAAATTTCAATGATTTTGATAGTCATGACTCTCATGTTGAAAAATCGAAAATTTTCAAAAAATGTTTTTTTCTATCGAAAAATGTCAAATTTGATCATTTTTGGCTTATTTTTACTTATTCCAGTCATAAAAGAACTCTATGTATACATTTTGACTTACTTAAATCAAAATTTCAATGATTTGTATAGTCATGACTCTCATGTTGAAAAATTGAAAATTTTCAAAAAATGTTTTTTCTATCGAAAAATGTCAAATTTGATCATTTTTGGCTTATTTATACTTAATCCAGTCATAAAGGACATCTATGTATACATTTTGACTTACTTGGATCAAAATTTCAATGATTTGTATAGTCATGCCTCTCATGTTGAAAAATCGAAAATTTTCAAAAAATGTTTTTTCTATCGAAAAATGTCAAATTTGATCATTATTGGCTTATTTATACTTAGTCCAGTCATAAAGGACCTCTATGTATACATTTTGACTTACTTGTATCAAAATTTCAATGATTTGGATAGTCATGACTCTCATGTTGAAAAATCGAAAAGTTTAAAAAAATGTTTTTTCTATCGATAAATGTCAAATTTGATCATTTTTGGCTTATTTATACTTGTTCCAGTCATAAACGACCTCTATGTATACATTCTGACTTAATTGGATCAAAATTTCAATGATTTTGATAGTCATGACTCTCATGTTGAAAAATCGAAAATTTTCAAAAAATGTTTTTTCTATCGAAAAATGTCAAATTTCATCATTTTTGTCTTATTTATGCTTATTCCAGTCATAAACGACCTACATGTATACATTTTGACTTACTTGGATCAAAATTTCAATGATTTGGATAGTCATGACTCTCATGTTGAAAAATCGAAAATTTTCAAAAATTGTTTTTTCTATCGAAAAATGTCAAATTTGATCATTTTTGGCTTATTTATACTTAGTCCAGTCATTAAGGACCTGTACATTTTGACTTACTTGGATCAAAATTTCAATGATTTGTATAGTCATGACTCTCATGTTGAAGAATCGAAAATTTTCAAAAAATGTTTTTTCTATCGAAAAATGTCAAATTTGATCATTTTTGGCTTATTTATACTTAGTCCAGTCATAAAGGACCTCTATGTATACATTTTGACTTACTTGGATCAAAATTTCAATGATTTGTATAGTCATGACTCTCATGTTGAAAAATCGAAAAGTTTAAAAAAATGTTTTTTCTATCGATAAATGTCAAATTTGATCATTTTTGGCTTATTTATACTTGTTCCAGTCATAAACGACCTCTATGTATACATTCTGACTTAATTGGATCAAAATTTCAATGATTTTGATAGTCATGACTCTCATGTTGAAAAATCGAAAATTTTCAAAAAATGTTTTTTCTATCGAAAAATGTCAAATTTGATCATTTTTGGCTTATTTTTACTTATTCCAGTCATAAAAGAACTCTATGTATACATTTTGACTTACTTGGATCAAAATTTCAATGATTTGGATAGTCATGACTCTCATGTTGAAAAATCGAAAATTTTCAAAAAATGTTTTTTCTATCGAAAAATGTCAAATTTGATCATTTTTGGCTTATTTATACTTAGTCCAGTCATAAAAGAACTCTATGTATACATTTTGACTTACTTAAATCAAAATTTCAATGACTTGTAAAGTCATGACTCTCATGTTGAAAAATCGAAAATTTTCAAAAAATGTTTTTTCTATCGAAAAATGTCAAATTTGATCATTTTTGGCTTATTTATACTTAGTCCAGTCATAAAGGACCTCTATGTATACATTTTGACTTACTTGGATCAAAATTTCAATGATTTGTATAGTCATGACTCACATGTTGAAAAATCGAAAATTTTAAAAAAATGTTTTTTCTATCGAAAAATGTCAAATTTGATCATTTTTGGCTTATTTATACTTATTCCAGCCATAAGGAACCTCTATGTATACATTTTGACTTACTGGGATCAAAATTTCAATGATTTGGATAGTCATGACTCTCATGTTGAAAAATCGAAAATTTTCAAAAAATGTTTTTTCTATCGCAAAATGTCAAATTTGATCATTTTTGGCTTATTTATACTTATTCCAGTCATAAACGACCTCTATTTATACATTTTGACTTACCTGGAATAAAATTTCAATGATTTGTATAGTCATGACTCTCATGTTGAAAAATCGAAAATTTTCAAAAAATGTTTTTTCTATCGAAAAATGTCAAATTTGATCATTTTTGGCTTATTTTTACTTATTCCAGTCATAAAAGAACTCTATGTATACATTTTGACTTACTTGGATCAAAATTTCAATGATTTGGATAGTCATGACTCTCATGTTGAAAAATCGAAAATTTTCAAAAAATGTTTTTTCTATCGAAAAATGTCAAATTTGATCATTTTTGGCTTATTTATACTTAGTCCAGACGTAAACGACCTCTATGTATACATTTTGACTTACTTAAATCAAAATTTCAATGATTTGTATAGTCATGACTCTCATGTTGAAAATTGAAAATTTTCAAAAAATGTTTTTTTCTATCGAAAAATGGCAAATTTGCTCATTTTTGGCTTATTTATACTTAATCCAGTCATAAACGACCTGTATGTATACATTTTGACTTACTTGGATCAAAATTTCAATGATTTGTATAGTCATGATTCTCATGTTGAAAAATCGAAAATTTTCAAAAAATGTTTTTTCTATCGAAAAATGTCAAATTTGATCATTATTGGCTTATTTATACTTAGTCCAGTCATAAAGGACCTCTATGTATACATTTTGACTTACTTGGATCAAAATTTCAATGATTTGGATAGTCATGACTCTTATGTTGAAAAATCGAAAATTTTCAAAAAATGTTTTTTCTATCGAAAAATGTCAAATTTCATCATTTTTGTCTTATTTATGCTTATTCCAGTCATAAACGACCTCTATGTATACATTTTGACTTACTTGGATCAAAATTTAAATGATTTGGATAGTCATGACTCTCATGTTGAAAAATCGAAAATTTTCAAAAAATGTTTTTTCTATCGAAAAATGTCAAATTTGATCATTTTTGGCTTATTTATACTTAGTCCAGTCATTAAGGACCTCTTTGTATACATTTTGACTTACTTGGATCAAAATTTCAATGATTTGTAAAGTCATGACTCTCATGTTGAAAAATCGAAAATTTTCAAAAAAAGTTTTTTTATTCGATAAATGTCAATTTTGATCATTTTTGGCTTATTTATACTTATTCCAGTCATAAACGACCTCTATGTATACATTTTGACTTACTTAAATCAAAATTTCAATGATTTGTATAGTCATGACTCTCATGTTGAAAAATCCAAAATTTTCAAAAAATGTTTTTTCTATCGAAAAATGTCAAATTTGATCATTTTTGGCTTTTTTATACTTAGTCCAGTCATAAACGACCTCTATGTGTACATTTTGACTCACTTGGATCAAAATTTCAATGATTTGGATAGTCATGACTCTCATGTTGAAAAATCGAAAATTTTCAAAAAATGTTTTTTCTATCGAAAAATGTCAAATTTGATCATTTTTGGCTTATTTATACTTAGTCCAGTCGTAAACGACCTCTATGTATACATTTTGACTTACTTAAATCAAAATTTCAATGATTTGTATAGTCATGACTCTCATGTTGAAAATTGAAAATTTTCAAAAAATGTTTTTTCTATCGAAAAATGGCAAATTTGCTCATTTTTGGCTTATTTATACTTAATCCAGTCATAAACGACCTGTATGTATACATTTTGACTTACTTGGATCAAAATTTCAATGATTTGTATAGTCATGATTCTCATGTTGAAAAATCGAAAATTTTCAAAAAATGTTTTTTCTATCGAAAAATGTCAAATTTGATCATTATTGGCTTATTTATACTTAGTCCAGTCATAAAGGACCTCTATGTATACATTTTGACTTACTTGGATCAAAATTTCAATGATTTGGATAGTCATGACTCTCATGTTGAAAAATCGAAAATTTTCAAAAAATGTTTTTTCTATCGAAAAATGTCAAATTTCATCATTTTTGTCTTATTTATGCTTATTCCAGTCATAAACGACCTCTATGTATACATTTTGACTTACTTGGATCAAAATTTCAATGATTTGGATAGTCATGACTCTCATGTTGAAAAATCGAAAATTTTCAAAAAATGTTTTTTCTATCGAAAAATGTCAAATTTGATCATTTTTGGCTTATTTATACTTAGTCCAGTCATTAAGGACCTCTATGTATACATTTTGACTTACTTGGATCAAAATTTCAATGATTTGTAAAGTCATGACTCTCATGTTGAAAAATCGAAAATTTTCAAAAAAAGTTTTTTATTCGATAACTGTCAATTTTGATCATTTTTGGCTTATTTATACTTATTCCAGTCATAAACGACCTCTATGTATACATTTTGACTTACTTAAATCAAAATTTCAATGATTTGTATAGTCATGACTCTCATGTCGAAAAATCCAAAATTTTCAAAAAATGTTTTTTCTATCGAAAAATGTCAAATTTGATCATTTTTGGCTTTTTTATACTTAGTCCAGTCATAAACGACCTCTATGTGTACATTTTGACTCACTTGGATCAAAATTTCAATGATTTGGATAGTCATGACTCTCATGTTGAAAAATCGAAAATTTTCAAAAAATGTTTTTTTCTATCGAAAAATGTCAAATTTGATCATTTTTGGCTTTTTTATTCTTAGTCCAGTCATAAACGACCTCTATGTATACATTTTGACTTACTAGGATCAAAATTTCAATGATTTGTATAATCATAACTCTCATGTTGAAAAATCGAAAATTTTCAAAAAATGTTTTTTCTATCGAAAAATGTCAAATTTGATCATTTTTGGCTTATTTATACTTAGTCCAGTCATAAAGGACCTCTATGTATACATTTTGACTTACTTGGATCAAAATTTCAATGATTTGTATAGTCATGACTCTCATGTTGAAAAATCGAAAATTTTAAAAAAATGTTTTTTCTATCGATAAATGTCAAATTTGATCATTTTTGGCTTATTTATACTTGTTCCAGTCATAAACGACCTCTATGTATACATTCTGACATAATTGGATCAAAATTTCAATGATTTTGATAGTCATGACTCTCATGTTTAAAAATCGAAAATTTTCAAAAAATGTTTTTTCTATCGAAAAATGTCAAATTTGATCATTTTTGGCTTATTTTTACTTATTCCAGTCATAAAAGAACTCTATGTATACATTTTGACTTACTTAAATCAAAATTTCAATGATTTGTATAGTCATGACTCTCATGTTGAAAAATTGAAAATTTTCAAAAAATGTTTTTTCTATCGAAAAACGTCAAATTTGATCATTTTTGGCTTATTTATACTTAATCCAGTCATAAAGGACATCTATGTATACATTTTGACTTACTTGGATCAAAATTTCAATGATTTGTATAGTCATGCCTCTCATGTTGAAAAATCGAAAATTTTCAAAAAATGTTTTTTCTATCGAAAAATGTCAAATTTGATCATTATTGGCTTATTTATACTTAGTCCAGTCATAAAGGACCTCTATGTATACATTTTGACTTACTTGGATCAAAATTTCAATGATTTGGATAGTCATGACTCTCATGTTGAAAATCGAAAATTTTCAAAAAATGTTTTTTCTATCGAAAAATGTCAAATTTCATCATTTTTGTCTTATTTATGCTTATTCCAGTCATAAACGACCTACATGTATACATTTTGACTTACTTGGATCAAAATTTCAATGATTTGGATAGTCATGACTCTCATGTTGAAAAATCGAAAATTTTCAAAAATTGTTTTTTCTATCGAAAAATGTCAAATTTGATCATTTTTGGCTTATTTATACTTAGTCCAGTCATTAAGGACCTCTACATTTTGACTTACTTGGATCAAAATTTCAATGATTTGTATAGTCATGACTCTCATGTTGAAGAATCGAAAATTTTCAAAAAATGTTTTTTCTATCGAAAAATGTCAAATTTGATCATTTTTGGCTTATTTATACTTAGTCCAGTCATAAAGGACCTCTATGCATACATTTTGACTTACTTGGATCAAAATTTCAATGATTTGTATAGTCATGACTCTCATGTTGAAAAATCGAAAATTTTAAAAAAATGTTTTTTCTATCGATAAATGTCAAATTTGATCATTTTTGGCTTATTTATACTTGTTCCAGTCATAAACGACCTCTATGTATACATTCTGACTTAATTGGATCAAAATTTCAATGATTTTGATAGTCATGACTCTCATGTTGAAAAATCGAAAATTTGCAAAAAATGTTTTTTCTATCGAAAAATGTCAAATTTGATCATTTTTGGCTTATTTTTACTTATTCCAGTCATAAAAGAACTCTATGTATACATTTTGACTTACTTGGATCAAAATTTCAATGATTTGGATAGTCATGACTCTCATGTTGAAAAATCGAAAATTTTCAAAAAATGTTTTTTCTATCGAAAAATGTCAAATTTGATCATTTTTGGCTTATTTATACTTAGTCCAGTCATAAAGGACCTCTATGTATACATTTTGACTTACTTGGATAAAAATTTCAATGACTTGTAAAGTCATGACTCTCATGTTGAAAAATCGAAAATTTTCAAAAAATGTTTTTTCTATCGAAAAATGTCAAATTTGATCATTTTTGGCTTATTTATACTTAGTCCAGTCATAAAGTACCTCTATGTATACATTTTGACTTACTTGGATCAAAATTTCAATGATTTGTATAGTCATGACTCACATGTTGAAAAATCGAAAATTTTAAAAAAATGTTTTTTCTATCGAAAAATGTCAAATTTGATCATTTTTGGCTTATTTATACTTATTCCAGCCATAAGGAACCTCTATGTATACATTTTGACTTACTGGGATCAAAATTTCAATGATTTGGATAGTCATGACTCTCATGTTGAAAAATCGAAAATTTTCAAAAAATGTTTTTTCTATCGCAAAATGTCAAATTTGATCATTTTTGGCTTATTTATACTTATTCCAGTCATAAACGACCTCTATTTATACATTTTGACTTACCTGGAATAAAATTTCAATGATTTGTATAGTCATGACTCTCATGTTGAAAAATCGAAAATTTTCAAAAAATGTTTTTTCTATCGAAAAATGTCAAATTTGATCATTTTTGGCTTATTTTTACTTATTCCAGTCATAAAAGAACTCTATGTATACATTTTGACTTACTTGGATCAAAATTTCAATGATTTGGATAGTCATGACTCTCATGTTGAAAAATCGAAAATTTTCAAAAAATGTTTTTTTCTATCGAAAAATGTCAAATTTGATCATTTTTGGCTTATTTATACTTAGTCCAGTCATAAACGACCTCTTTGTATAAATATTGACTTACTTGTATCAAAATTTCAATGATTTGTATAGTCATGACTCTCATGTTGAAAAATCGAAAATTTTCAAAAAATGTTTTTTCATCGAAAAATGTCAAATTTGATCATTTTTGGCTTATTTATACTTATTCCAGGCATAAAAAACCTCTATGTATACATTTTGACTTACTTGGATCAAAATTTCAATGATTTGTATAGTCATGACTCTCATGTTGAAAAATCGAAAATTTTAAAAAAACGTTTTTTCTATCGAAAAATGTCAAATTTGATCATTTTTTTCTTATTTATACATATTCCAGTCATAAACGACCTCTATGTATACATTTTGACTTACTTGGATCAAAATTTCAATGATTTGTATAGTCATGACTCTCATGTTGAAAAATCGAAAATTTTCAAAAAATGTTTTTTCTATCGAAAAATGTCAAATTTGATCATTTTTGGCTTATTTATACTTAGTCCAGTTATAAAGGACCTCTATGTATACATTTTGACTTACTTGGATCAAAATTTCAATGATTTGTATAGTCATGACTCTCATGTTGAAAAATCGAAAATTTTAAAAAAAATGTTTTTTCTATCGATAAATGTCAAATTTGATCATTTTTGGCTTATTTATACTTGTTCCAGTCATAAACGACCTCTATGTACACATTTTGACTTAATTGGATCAAAATTTCAATGATTTGGATAGTCATGACTCTCATGTTGAAAAATCGAAAATTTTCAAAAAATGTTTTTTCTATCGAAAAATGTCAAATTTGATCATTTTTGGCTTATTTATACTTATTCCAGTCATAAAAGAACTCAATGTATACATTTTGACTTACTTGGATAAAAATTTGAATGATTTGGATAGTCATGACTCTCATGTTGAAAAATCGAAAATATTCAAAAAATGTTTTTTCTATCGAAAAATGTCAAATTTGATCATTTTTTTCTTATTTATACTTATTCCAGTCATAAACGACCTCTATGTATACATTTTGACTTACTTGGATCAAAATTTCAATGATTTGTATAGTCATGACTCTCACGTTAAAAAATCCAAAATTTTCAAAAAATGTTTTTTCTATCGAAAAATGTCAAATTTGATCATTTTTGGCTTTTTTATTCTTAGTCCAGTCATAAACGACCTCTATGTATACATTTTGACTTACTTAAATCAAAATTTCAATGATTTGTATAATCATAACTCTCATGTTGAAAAATCGAAAATTTTCAAAAAATGTTTTTTCTATCGAAAAATGTCAAATTTGATCATTTTTGGCTTATTTATACTTAAACCAGTCATAAACGACCTCTATTGTATAAATTTTGACTCACTTGGATCAAAATTTCAATGATTTGGATAGTCATGACTCACATGTTGAAAAATCGAAAATTTTCAAAAAATGTTTTTTCTATCGAAAAATGTCAAATTTGATCATTTTTGGCTTTTTTATTCTTAGTCCAGTCATAAACGACCTCTATGTATACATTTTGACTTACTAGGATCAAAATTTCAATGATTTGTATAATCATAACTCTCATGTTGAAAAATCGAAAATTTTCAAAAAATGTTTTTTCTATCGAAAAATGTCAAATTTGATCATTTTTGGCTTATTTATACTTAGTCCAGTCATAAAGGACCTTTATGTATACATTTTGACTTACTTGGATCAAAATTTCAATGATTTGTATTATCATGACTCTCATGTTGAAAATCGAAAATTTTCAAAAAATGTTTTTTCTATCGAAAAATGTCAATTTGATCATTTTTGGCTTATTTATACTTAGTCCAGTCGTAAACGACCTCTATGTATACATTTTGACTTACTTAAATCAAAATTTCAATGATTTGTATAGTCATGACTCTCATGTTGAAAAATTGAAAATTTTCAAAAAATGTTTTTTCTATCGAAAAATGTCAAAATTTGATCATTTTTGGCTTATTTATACTTAATTCCAGTCATAAAGGACATCTATGTATACATTTTGACTTACTTGGATCAAAATTTCAATGATTTGTATAGTCATGCCTCTCATGTTGAAAAATCGAAAATTTCAAAAATGTTTTTTTCTATCGAAAAATGTCAAATTTGATCATTATTGGCTTATTTATACTTAGTCCAGTCATAAAGGACCTCTATGTATACATTTTGACTTACTTGGATCAAAATTTCAATGATTTGGATAGTCATGACTCTCATGTTGAAAAATCGAAAATTTTCAAAAAATGTTTTTTCTATCGAAAAATGTCAAATTTCATCATTTTTGTCTTATTTATGCTTATTCCAGTCATAAACGACCTATATGTATACATTTTGACTTACTTGGATCAAAATTTCAATGATTTGGATAGTCATGACTCTCATGTTGAAAAATCGAAAATTTTCAAAAAATGTTTTTTTCTATCGAAAAATGTCAAATTTGATCATTTTTGGCTTATTTATAATTAGTCCAGTCATTAAGGACCTTTACATTTTGACTTACTTGGATCAAAATTTCAATGATTTGTATAGTCATGACTCTCATGTTGAAAAATCGAAAATTTTCAAAAAATGTTTTTTCTATCGAAAAAATGTCAAATTTGATCATTTTTTGGCTTATTTATACTTAGTCCAGTCATAAAGGACCTCTATGTATACATTTTGACTTACTTGGATCAAAATTTCAATGATTTGTATAGTCATGACTCTCATGTTGAAAAATCGAAAATTTTAAAAAAATGTTTTTTCTATCGATAAATGTCAAATTTGACCATTTTTGGCTTATTTATACTTGTTCCAGTCATAAACGACCTCTATGTATACATTCTGACTTAACTGGATCAAAATTTCAATGATTTTGATAGTCATGACTCTCATGTTGAAAAATCGAAAATTTTCAAAAAATGTTTTTTCTATCGAAAAATGTCAAATTTGATCATTTTTGGCTTAGTTTTACTTATTCCAGTCATAAAAGAACTCTATGTATACATTTTGACTTACTTGGATCAAAATTTCAATGATTTGGATAGTCATGACTCTCATGTTGAAAAATCGAAAATTTTCAAAAAATGTTTTTTTCTATCGAAAAAATGTCAAATTTCATCATTTTTGTCTTATTTATGCTTATTTCCAGTCATAAACGACCTCTATGTTTACATTTTGACTTACTTGGATAAAAATTTCAATGATTTGGATAGTCATAGACTCTCATGTTGAAAAATCGAAACTTTTCAAAAAATGTTTTTTTATCGAAAAATGTCAAATTTGATCATTTTTGGCTTATTTATACTTATTCCAGGCATAAAAAACCTCTATGTATACATTTTGACTTACTTGGATCAAAATTTCAATGATTTGTATAGTCATGACTCTCATGTTGAAAAATCGAAAATTTTAAAAAAACGTTTTTTCTATCGAAAAATCTCAAATTTGATCATTTTTTTCTTATTTATACTTATTCCAGTCATAAACGACCTCTATGTATACATTTTGACTTACTTGAATCAAAATTTCAATGATTTGTATAGTCATGACTCTCATGTTGAAAAATCGAAAATTTTCAAAAAATGTTTTTTTCTATCGAAAAATGTCCAAATTTCATCATTTTTGTCTTATTTATGCTTATTCCAGTCATAAACGACCTCTATGTATACATTTTGACTTACTTGGATCAAAATTTCAATGATTTGGATAGTCATGACTCTCATGTTGAAAAATCGAAAATTTTCAAAAAATGTTTTTTCTATCGAAAAAATGTCAAATTTGATCATTTTTGCTTATTTATACTTAGTCCAGTCATAAAGGACCTCTATGTATACATTTTGACTTACTTGGATAAAAATTTCAATGACTTGTAAAGTCATGACTCTCATGTTGAAAAATCGAAAATTTTCAAAAAATGTTTTTTTATTCGATAAATGTCAATTTTGATCATTTTTGGCTTATTTATACTTATTCCAGTCATAAACGACCTCTATGTATACATTTTGACTTACTTGAATCAAAATTTCAATGATTTGTATAGTCATGACTCTCATGTTGAAAAATCGAAAATTTTCAAAAAATGTTTTTTCTATCGAAAAATGTCAAATTTGATCATTTTTGGCTTATTTATACTTAGTCCAGTTATAAAGGACCTCTATGTATACATTTTGACTTACTTGGATCAAAATTTCAATGATTTGTATAGTCATGACTCTCATGTTGAAAAATCGAAAATTTTTAAAAAATGTTTTTTCTATCGATAAATGTCAAATTTGATCATTTTTGGCTTATTTATACTTGTTCCAGTCATAAACGACCTCTATGTATACATTTTGACTTAATTGGATCAAAATTTCAATGATTTGGATAGTCATGACTCTCATGTTGAAAAATCGAAAATTTTCAAAAAAATGTTTTTTCTATCGAAAAAATGTCAAATTTG